>NW_026701521.1:0-58961 GCF_030435755.1 Ochotona princeps | reverse complement strand
GTGGGAGAACAACTCCATTTGGCTCACTAACTTCACACACCATCAGGCTTCCAAGCAGCTCTCAAGAAAACTCAGTTTTCACACTCTATGCTTAGTGCCCTTTGAGTTCATTATCTAGGAATGAACATGTAGAGCATCCCACACAAACGAATGCTCCACATGCGGGTTTCACATGCCACCAACTCCACATTCACAGGCAACTTCAGCGCCACAGCCGTTTTCAGATAGCCCTCAATGCAAAGGCTCTAGACGCAAATATTGGTGTGAGAGCTAATTCAATCAAGGAAACACTGCATGTTGCTGAAGGGCATATTGAAGAAGGATCAGCCGAGTGGTTCTTGTGGGAGAACAACTCCATTTGGCTCACTAACTTCACACACCATCAGGCTTCCAAGCAGCTCTCAAGGAAACTCAGTTTTCACACTCTATGCTTAGTGCCCTTTGAGTGCCTAGGACTGAAATGAAGCTTGGTGGAGCATCCCACACAAACGAATGCTCCACATGCGGGTTTCACATGCCACCAACTCCACATTCACAGGCAACTTCAGCACCACAGCCATTTTCAGATAGCCCTCAATGCAAAGGCTCTAGATGCAAATATTGGTGTGAGAGCTAATTCAATCAAGGAAATACTGCATGTTGGTGAAGGGCATATTGAAGAAGGATCAGCCGAGTGGTTCTTGTGGGAGAACAACTCCATTTGGCTCACTAACTTCACACACCATCAGGCTTCCAAGCAGCTCTCAAGGAAACTCAGTTTTCGCACTCTATGCTTAGTGCCCTTTGAGTGCATTATCTAGGAGTAAACCTGGTAGAGCATCCCACACAAACGAATGCTCCACAGACGGGTTTCACATGCCACCAACTCCACATTCACAGGCAACTTCAGCGCCACAGCCGTTTTCAGATAGCCCTCAATGCAAAGGCTCTAGACGCAAATATTGGTGTGAGAGCTAATTCAATCAAGGAAACACTGCATGTTGGTGAAGGGCATATTGAAGAAGGATCAGCCGAGTGGTTCTTGTGGGAGAACAACTCCATTTGGCTCACTAACTTCACACACCATCAGGCTTCCAAGCAGCTCTCAAGGAAACTCAGTTTTCACACTCTATGCTTAGTGCCCTTTGAGTGCCTAGGACTGAAATGAAGCTTGGTGAGCATCCCACACAAACGAATGCTCCACATGCGGGTTTCACATGCCACCAACTCCACATTCACAGGCAACTTCAGCGCCACAGCCGTTTTCAGATAGCCCTCAATGCAAAGGCTCTAGACGCAAATATTGGTGTGAGAGCTAATTCAATCAAGGAAACACTGCATGTTGGTGATGGAAACACTGCATGTTGGTGACGGGCATATTGAAGAAGGATCAGCCGAGTGGTTCTTGTGGGAGAACAACTCCATTTGGCTCACTAACTTCACACACCATCAGGCTTCCAAGCAGCTCTCAAGGAAACTCAGTTTTCACACTCTATGCTTAGTGCCCTTTCACTGCATTATCTAGGAATGAACCTGGTAGAGCATCCCACACAAACGAATGCTCCACATGCGGGTTTCACATGCCACCAACTCCACATTCACAGGCAACTTCAGCGCCACAGCCGTTTTCAGATAGCCCTCAATGCAAAGGCTCTAGACGCAAATATTGGTGTGAGAGCTAATTCAATCAAGGAAACACTGCATGTTGGTGAAGGGCATATTAAAGAAGGATCAGCCGAGTGGTTCTTGTTGGAGAACAACTCCATTTGGCTCACTAACTTCACACACCATCAGGCTTCCAAGCAGCTCTCAAGGAAACTCAGTTTTCACACTCTATGCTTAGTGCCCTTTGAGTGCCTAGGACTGAAATGAAGCTTGGTGAGCATCCCACACAAACGAATGCTCCACATGCGGGTTTCACATGCCACCAACTCCACATTCACAGGCAACTTCAGCGCCACAGCCGTTTTCAGATAGCCCTCAATGCAAAGGCTCTAGACGCAAATATTGGTGTGAGAGCTAATTCAATCAAGGAAACACTGCATCTTGGTGACGGGCATATTGAAGAAGGATCAGCCGAGTGGTTCTTGTGGGAGAACAACTCCATTTGGCTCACTAACTTCACACACCATCAGGCTTCCAAGCAGCTCTCAAGGAAACTCAGTTTTCACACTCTATGCTTAGTGCCCTTTGAGTGCCTAGGACTGAAATGAAGCTTGGTGAGCATCCCACACAAACGAATGCTCCACATGCGGGTTTCACATGCCACCAACTCCACATTCACAGGCAAATTCAGCGCCACAGCCGTTTTCAGATAGCCCTCAATGCAAAGGCTCTAGACGCAAATATTGGTGTGAGAGCTAATTCAATCAAGGAAACACTGCATGTTGGTGAAGGGCATATTGAAGAAGGATCAGCCGAGTGGTTCTTGTGGGAGAACAACTCCATTTGGCTCACTAACTTCACACACCATCAGGCTTCCAATCAGCTCTCAAGGAAACTCAGTTTTCACACTCTATGCTTAGTGCCCTTTCACTGCATTATCTAGGAATGAACCTGGTAGAGCATCCCACACAAACGAATGCTCCACATGCGGGTTTCACATGCCACCAACTCCACATTCACAGGCAACTTCAGCGCCACAGCCGTTTTCAGATAGCCCTCAATGCAAAGGCTCTAGACGCAAATATTGGTGTGAGAGCTAATTCAATCAAGGAAACACTGCATCTTGGTGACGGGCATATTGAAGAAGGATCAGCCGAGTGGTTCTTGTGGGAGAACAACTCCATTTGGCTCACTAACTTCACACACCATCAGGCTTCCAAGCAGCTCTCAAGGAAACTCAGTTTTCACACTCTATGCTTAGTGCCCTTTGAGTGCCTAGGACTGAAATGAATCTTGGTGAGCATCCCACACAAACGAATGCTCCACATGCGGGTTTCACATGCCACCAACTCCACATTCACAGGCAACTTCAGCGCCACAGCCGTTTTCAGATAGCCCTCAATGCAAAGGCTCTAGACGCAAATATTGGTGTGAGAGCTAATTCAATCAAGGAAACACTGCATGTTGGTGAAGGGCATATTGAAGAAGGATCAGCCGAGTGGTTCTTGTGGGAGAACAACTCCATTTGGCTCACTAACTTCACACACCATCAGGCTTCCAAGCAGCTCTCAAGGAAACTCAGTTTTCACACTCTATGCTTAGTGCCCTTTGAGTGCATTATCTAGGAATGAATCTAGTAGAGCATCCCACACAAACGAATGCTCCACATGCGGGTTTCACATGCCACCAACTCCACATTCACAGGCAACTTCAGCGCCACAGCCGTTTTCAGATAGCCCTCAATGCAAAGGCTCTAGACGCAAATATTGGTGTGAGAGCTAATTCAATCAAGGAAACACTGCATGTTGCTGAAGGGCATATTGAAGAAGGATCAGCCGAGTGGTTCTTGTGGGAGAACAACCCCATTAGGCTCACTAACTTCACACACCATCAGGCTTCCAAGCAGCTCTCAAGAAAACTCAGTTTTCACACTCTATGCTTAGTGCCCTTTGAGTTCATTATCTAGGAATGAACATGGTAGAGCATCCCACACAAACGAATGCTCCACATGCGGGTTTCACATGCCACCAACTCCACATTCACAGGCAACTTCAGCGCCACAGCCGTTTTCAGATAGCCCTCAATGCAAAGGCTCTAGACGCAAATATTGGTGTGAGAGCTAATTCAATCAAGGAAACACTGCGTGTTGGTGAAGGGCATATTGAAGAAGGATCAGCCGAGTGGTTCTTGTGGGAGAACAACTCCATTTGGCTCACTAACTTCACACACCATCAGGCTTCCAAGCAGCTCTCAAGAAAACTCAGTTTTCACACTCTATGCTTAGTGCCCTTTGAGTTCATTATCTAGGAATGAACCTGGTAGAGCATCCCACACAAACGAATGCTCCACATGCGGGTTTCACATGCCACCAACTCCACATTCACAGGCAACTTCAGCGCCACAGCCGTTTTCAGATAGCCCTCAATGCAAAGGCTCTAGACGCAAATATTGGTGTGAGAGCTAATTCAATCAAGGAAACACTGCATGTTGGTGAAGGGCATATTGAAGAAAGATCAGCCGAGTGGTTCTTGTGGGAGAACAACTCCATTTGGCTCACTAACTTCACACACCATCAGGCTTCCAAGCAGCTCTCAAGGAAACTCAGTTTTCACACTCTAGGCTTAATGTCCTTTGAGTGCCTAGGACTGAAATGAAGCTTGGTGAGCATCCCACACAAACGAATGCTCCACATGCGGGTTTCACATGCCACCAACTCCACATTCACAGGCAACTTCAGCGCCACAGCCATTTTCTGATAGCCCTCAATGCAAAGGCTCTAGACGCAAATATTGGTGTGAGAGCTAATTCAATCAAGGAAACACTGCATCTTGCTGAAGGGCATATTGAAGAAGGATCAGCCGAGTGGTTCTTGTGGGAGAACAACTCCATTTGGCTCACTAACTTCACACACCATCAGGCTTCCAAGCAGCTCTCAAGGAAACTCAGTTTTCACACTCTATGCTTAGTGCCCTTTGAGTGCATTATCTAGGAGTAAACCTGGTAGAGCATCCCACACAAACGAATGCTCCACATGCGGGTTTCACATGCCACCAACTCCACATTCACAGGCAGCTTCAGCGCCACAGCCGTTTTCAGATAGCCCTGAATGCAAAGGCTCTAGACGCAAATATTGGTGTGAGAGCTAATTCAATCAAGGAAACACTGCATGTTGGTGACGGGCATATTGAAGAAGGATCAGCCGAGTGGTTCTTGTGGGAGAACAACTCCATTTGGCTCACTAACTTCACACACCATCAGGCTTCCAAGCAGCTCTCAAGGAAACTCAGTTTTCACACTCTATGCTTAGTGCCCTTTGAGTGCCTAGGACTGAAATGAAGCTTGGTGAGCATCCCACACAAACGAATGCTCCACATGCGGGTTTCACATGCCACCAACTCCACATTCACAGGCAACTTCAGCGCCACAGCCGTTTTCAGATAGCCCTCAATGCAAAGGCTCTAGACGCAAATATTGGTGTGAGAGCTAATTCAATCAAGGTAACACTGCATCTTGCTGAAGGGCATATTGAAGAAGGATCAGCCGAGTGGTTCTTGTGGGAGAACAACTCCATTTGGCTCACTAACTTCACACACCATCAGGCTTCCAAGCAGCTCTCAAGGAAACTCAGTTTTCACACTCTATGCTTAGTGCCCTTTCACTGCATTATCTAGGAATGAATCTAGTAGAGCATCCCACACAAAGGAATGCTCCACATGCGGGTTTCACATGCCACCAACTCCACATTCACAGGCAACTTCAGCGCCACAGCCGTTTTCAGATAGCCCTCAATGCAAAGGCTCTAGACGCAAATATTGGTGTGAGAGCTAATTCAATCAAGGAAACACTGCATGTTGGTGAAGGGCATATTGAAGAAGGATCAGCTGAGTGGTTCTTGTGGGAGAACAACTCCATTTGGCTCACTAACTTCACACCCCATCAGGCTTCCAATCAGCTCTCAAGAAAACTCAGTTTTCACACTCTATGCTTAGTGCCCTTTGAGTTCATTATCTAGGAATGAACCTGGTAGAGCATCCCACACAAACGAATGCTCCACATGCGGGTTTCACATGCCACCAACTCCACATTCACAGGCAACTTCAGCGCCACAGCCATTTTCAGATAGCCCTCAATGCAAAGGCTCTAGACGCAAATATTGGTGTGAGAGCTAATTCAATCAAGGAAACACTGCATGTTGGTGACGGGCATATTGAAGAAGGATCAGCCGAGTGGTTCTTGTGGGAGAACAACTCCATTTGGCTCACTAACTTCACACACCATCAGGCTTCCAAGCAGCTCTCAAGGAAACTCAGTTTCACACTCTAGGCTTAATGTCCTTTGAGTGCCTAGGACTGAAATGAAGCTTGGTGAGCATCCCACACAAACGAATGCTCCACATGCGGGTTTCACATGCCACCAACTCCACATTCACAGGCAACTTCAGCGCCACAGCCATTTTCAGATAGCCCTCAATGCAAAGGCTCTAGACGCAAATATTGGTGTGAGAGCTAATACAATCAAGGAAACACTGCATGTTGGTGAAGGGCATATTGAAGAAGGATCAGCCGAGTGGTTCTTGTGGGAGAACAACTCCATTTGGCTCACTAACTTCACACACCATCAGGCTTCCAAGCAGCTCTCAAGGAAACTCAGTTTTCACACTCTATGCTTAGTGCCATTTCAGTGCATTATCTAGGAGTAAACCTGGTAGAGCATCCCACACAAACGAATGCTCCACAGGCGGGTTTCACATGCCACCAACTCCACATTCACAGGCAAATTCAGCGCCACAGCCGTTTTCAGATAGCCCTCAATGCAAAGGCTCTAGACGCAAATATTGGTGTGAGAGCTAATTCAATTAAGGAAACACTGCATCTTGCTGAAGGGCATATTGAAGAAGGATCAGCCGAGTGGTTCTTGTGGGAGAACAACTCCATTTGGCTCACTAAGTTCACACACCATCAGGCTTCCAAGCAGCTCTCAAGGAAACTCAGTTTTCACACTCTATGCTTAGTGCCCTTTGAGTGCATTATCTAGGAATGAACCTGGTAGAGCATCCCACACAAACGAATGCTCCACATGCGGGTTTCACATGCCACCAACTCCACATTCACAGGCAACTTCAGCGCCACTGCCGTTTTCAGATAGCCCTCAATGCAAAGGCTCTAGACGCAAATATTGGTGTGAGAGCTAATTCAATCAAGGAAACACTGCATGTTGGTGAAGGGCATATTGAAGAAGGATCAGCCGAGTGGTTCTTGTGGGAGAACAACTCCATTTGGCTCACTAACTTCACACACCATCAGGCTTCCAAGCAGCTCTCAAGGAAACTCAGTTTTCACACTCTAGGCTTAATGTCCTTTGAGTGCCTAGGACTGAAATGAAGCTTGGTAGAGCATCCCACACAAACGAATGCTCCACATGCGGGTTTCACATGCCACCAAGTCCACATTCACAGGCAACTTCAGCGCCACAGCCATTTTCAGATAGCCCTCAATGCAAAGGCTCTAGACGCAAATATTGGTGTGAGAGCTAATTCAATCAAGGAAACACTGCATGTTGGTGAAGGGCATATTGAAGAAGGATCAGCCGAGTGGTTCTTGTGGGAGAACAACTCCATTTGGCTCACTAACTTCACACACCATCAGGCTTCCAAGCAGCTCTCAAGGAAACTCAGTTTTCACACTCTATGCTTAGTGCCCTTTGAGTGCATTATCTAGGAGTAAACCTGGTAGAGCATCCCACACAAACGAATGCTCCACATGCGGGTTTCACATGCCACCAACTCCACATTCACAGGCAACTTCAGCGCCACAGCCGTTTTCAGATAGCCCTCAATGCAAAGGCTCTAGACGCAAATATTGGTGTGAGAGCTAATTCAATCAAGGAAACACTGCATGTTGCTGAAGGGCATATTGAAGAAGGATCAGCCGAGTGGTTCTTGTGGGAGAACAACTCCATTTGGCTCACTAACTTCACACACCATCAGGCTTCCAAGCAGCTCTCAAGGAAACTCAGTTTTCACACTCTATGCTTAGTGCCCTTTGAGTGCCTAGGACTGAAATGAAGCTTGGTGAGCATTCCACACAAACGAATGCTCCACATGCGGGTTTCACATGCCACCAACTCCACATTCACAGGCAACTTCAGCGCCACAGCCGTTTTCAGATAGCCCTCAATGCAAAGGCTCTAGACGCAAATATTGGTGTGAGAGCTAATTCAATCAAGGAAACACTGCATGTTGGTGAAGGGCATATTGAAGAAGGATCAGCCGAGTGGTTCTTGTGGGAGAACAACTCCATTTGGCTCACTAACTTCACACCCCATCAGGCTTCCAAGCAGCTCTCAAGAAAACTCAGTTTTCACACTCTATGCTTAGTGCCCTTTGAGTTCATTATCTAGGAATGAACCTGGTAGAGCATCCCACACAAACGAATGCTCCACATGCGGGTTTCACATGCCACCAACTCCACATTCACAGGCAACTTCAGCGCCACAGCCGTTTTCAGATAGCCCTCAATGCAAAGGCTCTAGACGCAAATATTGGTGTGAGAGCTAATTCAATCAAGGAAACACTGCATGTTGCTGAAGGGCATATTGAAGAAGGATCAGCCGAGTGGTTCTTGTGGGAGAACAACTCCATTTGGCTCACTAACTTCACACACCATCAGGCTTCCAAGCAGCTCTCAAGGAAACTCAGTTTTCACACTCTATGCTTAGTGCCCTTTGAGTGCCTAGGACTGAAATGAAGCTTGGTGAGCATCCCACACAAACGAATGCTCCACATGCGGGTTTCACATGCCACCAACTCCACATTCACAGGCAACTTCAGCGCCACAGCCGTTTTCAGATAGCCCTCAATGCAAAGGCTCTAGACGCAAATATTGGTGTGAGAGCTAATTCAATCAAGGAAACACTGCATGTTGGTGAAGGGCATATTGAAGAAGGATCAGCCGAGTGGTTCTTGTGGGAGAACAACTCCATTTGGCTCACTAACTTCACACACCATCAGGCTTCCAAGCAGCTCTCAAGGAAACTCAGTTTTCACACTCTATGCTTAGTGCCCTTTGAGTGCATTATCTAGGAATGAATCTAGTAGAGCATCCCATACAAACGAATGCTCCACATGCGGGTTACACATGCCACCAACTCCACATTCACAGGCAACTTCAGCGCCACAGCCGTTTTCAGATAGCCCTCAATGCAAAGGCTCTAGACGCAAATATTGGTGTGAGAGCTAATTCAATCAAGGAAACACTGCATGTTGGTGAAGGGCATATTGAAGAAGGATCAGCCGAGTGGTTCTTGTGGGAGAACAACTCCATTTGGCTCACTAACTTCACACACCATCAGGCTTCCAAGCAGCTCTCAAGGAAACTCAGTTTTCACACTCTATGCTTAGTGCCCTTTCACTGCATTATCTAGGAATGAACCTGGTAGAGCATCCCACACAAACGAATGCTCCACATGCGGGTTTCACATGCCACCAACTCCACATTCACAGGCAACTTCAGCGCCACAGCCGTTTTCAGATAGCCCTCAATGCAAAGGCTCTAGACGCAAATATTGGTGTGAGAGTTAATTCAATCAAGGAAACACTGCATGTTGCTGAAGGGCATATTGAAGAAGGATCAGCCAAGTGGTTCTTGTGGGAGAACAACTCCATTTGGCTCACTAACTTCACACACCATCAGGCTTCCAAGCAGCTCTCAAGGAAACTCAGTTTTCACACTCTATGCTTAGTGCCCTTTCACTGCATTATCTAGGAGTAAACCTGGTAGAGCATCCCACACAAACGAATGCTCCACATGCGGGTTTCACATGCCACCAACTCCACATTCACAGGCAACTTCAGCGCCACAGCCGTTTTCAGATAGCCCTCAATGCAAAGGCTCTAGACGCAAATATTGGTGTGAGAGCTAATTCAATGAAGGAAACACTGCATGTTGGTGACGGGCATATTGAAGAAGCATCAGCCGAGTGGTTCTTGTGGAGAACAACTCCATTTGGCTCACTAACTTCACACACCATCAGGCTTCCAAGCAGCTCTCAAGGAAACTCAGTTTTCACACTCTATGCTTAGTGCCCTTTGAGTGCCTAGGACTGAAATGAAGCTTGGTGAGCATCCCACACAAACGAATGCTCCACATGCGGGTTTCACATGCCACCAACTCCACATTCACAGGCAACTTCAGCGCCATTGGTGTTTTCAGATAGCCCTCAATGCAAAGGCTCTAGACGCAAATATTGGTGTGAGAGCTAATTCAATCAAGGAAACACTGCATGTTGGTGAAGGGCATATTGAAAAAGGATCAGCCGAGTGGTTCTTGTGGGAGAACAACTCCATTTGGCTCACTAACTTCACACACCATCAGGCTTCCAAGCAGCTCTCAAGGAAACTCAGTTTTCACACTCTATGCTTAGTGCCCTTTGAGTGCCTAGGACTGAAATGAAGCTTGGTGAGCATCCCACACAAACGAATGCTCCACATGCGGGTTTCACATGCCACCAACTCCACATTCACAGGCAACTTCAGCGCCACAGCCGTTTTCAGATAGCCCTCAATGCAAAGGCTCTAGACGCAAATATTGGTGTGAGAGCTAATTCAATCAAGGAAACACTGCATGTTGGTGAAGGGCATATTGAAGAAGGATCAGCCGAGTGGTTCTTGTGGGAGAACAACTCCATTTGGCTCACTAACTTCACACCCCATCAGGCTTCCAAGCAGCTCTCAAGGAAACTCAGTTTTCACACTCTATGCTTAGTGCCCTTTCACTGCATTATCTAGGAATGAACCTGGTAGAGCATCCCACACAAACGAATGCTCCACATGCGGGTTTCACATGCCACCAACTCCACATTCACAGGCAACTTCAGCGCCACAGCCGTTTTCAGATAGCCCTCAATGCAAAGGCTCTAGACGCAAATATTGGTGTGAGAGCTAATTCAATTAAGGAAACACTGCATGTTGGTGACGGGCATATTGAAGAAGGATCAGCCGAGTGGTTCTTGTGGGAGAACAACTCCATTTGGCTCACTAACTTCACACACCATCAGGCTTCCAAGCAGCTCTCAAGGAAACTCAGTTTTCACACTCTATGCTTAGTGCCCTTTGAGTGCCTAGGACTGAAATGAAGCTTGGTGAGCATCCCACACAAACGAATGCTCCACATGCGGGTTTCACATGCCACCAACTCCACATTCACAGGCAACTTCAGCGCCACAGCCGTTTTCAGATAGCCCTCAATGCAAAGGCTCTAGACGCAAATATTGGTGTGAGAGCTAATTCAATCAAGGAAACACTGCATGTTGGTGAAGGGCATATTGAAGAAGGATCAGCCGAGTGGTTCTTGTGGGAGAACAACTCCATTTGGCTCACTAACTTCACACACCATCAGGCTTCCAAGCAGCTCTCAAGGAAACTCAGTTTTCACACTCTATGCTTAGTGCCCTTTCACTGCATTATCTAGGAATGAATCTAGTAGAGCATCCCATACAAACGAATGCTCCACATGCGGGTTTCACATGCCACCAACTCCACATTCACAGGCAACTTCAGCGCCATTGGTGTTTTCAGATAGCCCTCAATGCAAAGGCTCTAGACGCAAATATTGGTGTGAGAGCTAATTCAATCAAGGAAACACTGCATGTTGGTGACGGGCATATTGAAGAAGGATCAGCCGAGTGGTTCTTGTGGGAGAACAACTCCATTTGGCTCACTAACTTCACACACCATCAGGCTTCCAAGCAGCTCTCAAGGAAACTCAGTTTTCACACTCTATGCTTAGTGCCCTTTGAGTGCCTAGGACTGAAATGAAGCTTGGTGAGCATCCCACACAAAAGAATGCTCCACATGCGGGTTTCACATGCCACCAACTCCACATTCACAGGCAACTTCAGCGCCACAGCCGTTTTCAGATAGCCCTCAATGCAAAGGCTCTAGACGCAAATATTGGTGTGAGAGCTAATTCAATCAAGGAAACACTGCATGTTGCTGAAGAGCATATTGAAGAAGGATCAGCCGAGTGGTTCTTGTGGGAGAACAACTCCATTTGGCTCACTAACTTCACACACCATCAGGCTTCCAAGCAGCTCTCAAGGAAACTCAGTTTTCACACTCTATGCTTAGTGCCCTTTCACTGCATTATCTAGGAATGAACCTGGTAGAGCATCCCACACAAACGAATGCTCCACATGCGGGTTTCACATGCCACCAACTCCACATTCACAGGCAACTTCAGCGCCACAGCCGTTTTCAGATAGCCCTCAATGCAAAGGCTCTAGACGCAAATATTGGTGTGAGAGCTAATTCAATCAAGGAAACACTGCATGTTGGTGAAGGGCATATTGAAGAAGGATCAGCCGAGTGGTTCTTGTGGGAGAACAACTCCATTTGGCTCACTAACTTCACACACCATCAGGCTTCCAAGCAGCTCTCAAGGAAACTCAGTTTTCACACTCTAGGCTTAGTGCCCTTTGAGTGCATTATCTAGGAATGAACCTGGTAGACCATCCCACACAAACGAATGCTCCACATGCGGGTTTCACATGCCACCAACTCCACATTCACAGGCAACTTCAGCGCCACAGCCGTTTTCAGATAGCCCTCAATGCAAAGGCTCTAGACGCAAATATTGGTGTGAGAGTTAATTCAATCAAGGAAACACTGCATGTTGCTGAAGGGCATATTGAAGAAGGATCAGCCGAGTGGTTCTTGTGGGAGAACAACTCCATTTGGCTCACTAACTTCACACACCATCAGGCTTGCAAGCAGCTCTCAAGGAAACTCAGTTTTCACACTCTATGCTTAGTGCCCTTTGAGTGCCTAGGACTGAAATGAAGCTTGGTGAGCATCCCACACAAACGAATGCTCCACATGCGGGTTTCACATGCCACCAACTCCTCATTCACAGGCAACTTCAGCGCCACAGCCGTTTTCAGATAGCCCTCAATGCAAAGGCTCTAGACGCAAATATTGGTGTGAGAGCTAATTCAATCAAGGAAACACTGCATGTTGGTGAAGGGCATATTGAAGAAGGATCAGCCGAGTGGTTCTTGTGGGAGAACAACTCCATTTGGCTCACTAACTTCACACACCATCAGGCTTCCAAGCAGCTCTCAAGGAAACTCAGTTTTCACACTCAATGCTTAGTGCCCTTTGAGTGCATTATCTAGGAGTAAACCTGGTAGAGCATCACACACAAACGAATGCTCCACAGGCGGGTTTCACATGCCACCAACTCCACATTCACAGGCAACTTCAGCGCCACAGCCGTTTTCAGATAACCCTCAATGCAAAGGCTCTAGACGCAAATATTGGTGTGAGAGCTAATTCAATTAAGGAAACACTGCAGGTTGGTGACGGGCATATTGAAGAAGGATCAGCCGAGTGGTTCTTGTGGGAGAACAACTCCATTTGGCTCTCTAACTTCACACACCATCAGGCTTCCAAGCAGCTCTCAAGGAAACTCAGTTTTCACACTCAATGCTTAGTGCCCTTTGAGTGCCTAGGACTGAAATGAAGCTTGGTGAGCATCCCACACAAACGAATGCTCCACATGCGGGTTTCACATGCCACCAACTCCACATTCACAGGCAACTTCAGCGCCACAGCCATTTTCAGATAGCCCTCAATGCAAAGGCTCTAGATGCAAATATTGGTGTGAGAGCTAATTCAATCAAGGAAACACTGCATGTTGGTGACGGGCATATTGAAGAAGGATCAGCCGAGTGGTTCTTGTGGGAGAACAACTCCATTTGGCTCACTAACTTCACACCCCATCAGGCTTCCAATCAGCTCTCAAGGAAACTCAGTTTTCACACTCTATGCTTAGTGCCCTTTGAGTGCCTAGGACTGAAATGAAGCTTGGTGAGCATCCCACACAAACGAATGCTCCACATGCGGGTTTCACATGCCACCAACTCCACATTCACAGGCAACTTCAGCGCCACAGCCGTTTTCAGATAGCCCTCAATGCAAAGGCTCTAGACGCAAATATTGGTGTGAGAGCTAATTCAATCAAGGAAACACTGCATGTTGGTGAAGGGCATATTGAAGAAGGATCAGCCGAGTGGTTCTTGTGGGAGAACAACTCCATTTGGCTCACTAACTTCACACACCATCAGGCTTCCAAGCAGCTCTCAAGGAAACTCAGTTTTCACACTCTACGCTTAATGTCCTTTGAGTGCCTAGGACTGAAATGAAGCTTGTTGAGCATCCCACACAAACGAATGCTCCACATGCGGGTTTCACATGCCACCAACTCCACATTCACAGGCAACTTCAGCGCCACAGCCATTTTCAGATAGCCCTCAATGCAAAGGCTCTAGACGCAAATATTGGTGTGAGAGCTAATTCAATCAAGGAAACACTGCATGTTGGTGAAGGGCATATTGAAGAAGGATCAGCCGAGTGGTTCTTGTGGGAGAACAACTCCATTTGGCTCACTAACTTCACACACCATCAGGCTTCCAAGCAGCTCTCAAGGAAACTCAGTTTTCACACTCTATGCTTAGTGCCCTTTGAGTGCATTATCTAGGAGTAAACCTGGTAGAGCATCCCACACAAACGAATGCTCCACAGGCGGGTTTCACATGCCACCAACTCCACATTCACAGGCAACTTCAGCGCCACAGCCGTTTTCAGATAGCCCCCAATGCAAAGGCTCTAGATGCAAATATTGGTGTGAGAGCTAATTCAATTAAGGAAACACTGCATCTTGCTGAAGGGCATATTGAAGAAGGATCAGCCGAGTGGTTCTTGTGGGAGAACAACTCCATCTGGCTCACTAACTTCACACACCATCAGGCTTCCAAGCAGCTCTCAAGGAAACTCAGTTTTCACACTCAATGCTTAGTGCCCTTTGAGTGCCTAGGACTGAAATGAAGCTTGGTGAGCATCCCACACAAAAGAATGCTCCACATGCGGGTTTCACATGCCACCAAGTCCACATTCACAGGCAACTTCAGCGCCACAGCCGTTTTCAGATAGCCCTCAATGCAAAGGCTCTAGACGCAAATATTGGTGTGAGAGCTAATTCAATCAAGGAAACACTGCATGTTGGTGAAGGGCATATTGAAGAAAGATCAGCCGATTGGTTCTTGTGGGAGAACAACTCCATTTGGCTCACTAACTTCACACACCATCAGGCTTCCAAGCAGCTCTTAGTGCCCTAGGAGTAAACCTGGTAGAGCATCAAACACAAACGAATGCTCCACAGGCGGGTTTCACATGCCACCAACTCCACATTCACAGGCAATTCAGCGCCACAGCCGTTTTCAGATAGCCCTCAATGCAAAGGCTCTAGACGCAAATATTGGTGTGAGAGCTAATTCAATCAAGGAAACACTGCATGTTGGTGACGGGCATATTGAAGAAGGATCAGCCGAGTGGTTCTTGTGGGAGAACAACTCCATTTGGCTCACTAACTTCACACACCATCAGGCTTCCAAGCAGCTCTCAAGGAAACTCAGTTTTCACACTCTATGCTTAGTGCCCTTTAGTGCCTAGGACTGAAATGAAGCTTGGTGAGCATCCCACACAAACGAATGCTCCACATGCGGGTTTCACATGCCACCAACTCCACATTCACAGGCAACTTCAGCGCCACAGCCGTTTTCAGATAGCCCTCAATGCAAAGGCTCTAGACGCAAATATTGGTGTGAGAGCTAATTCAATCAAGGAAACACTGCATGTTGGTGAAAGGCATATTGAAGAAGGATCAGCCGAGTGGTTCTTGTGGGAGAACAACTCCATTTGGCTCACTAACTTCACACACCATCAGGCTTCCAAGCAGCTCTCAAGGAAACTCAGTTTTCACACTCTATGCTTAGTGCCCTTTCACTGCATTATCTAGGAATGAACCTGGTAGAGCATCCCACACAAACGAATGCTCCACATGCGGGTTTCACATGCCACCAACTCCACATTCACAGGCAACTTCAGCGCCACAGCCATTTTCAGATAGCCCTCAATGCAAAGGCTCTAGACGCAAATATTGGTGTGAGAGCTAATTCAATCAAGGAAACACTGCATGTTGGTGAAGGGCATATTGAAGAAGGATCAGCCGAGTGGTTCTTGTGGGAGAACAACTCCATTTGGCTCACTAACTTCACACACCATCACGCTTCCAAGCAGCTCTCAAGGAAACTCAGTTTTCACACTCTATGCTTAGTGCCCTTTGAGTGCATTATCTAGGAATGAACCTGGTAGAGCATCCCACACAAACGAATGCTCCACATGCGGGTTTCACATGCCACCAACTCCACATTCACAGGCAACTTCAGCGCCACAGCCGTTTTCAGATAGCCCTCAATGCAAAGGCTCTAGACGCAAATATTGGTGTGAGAGCTAATTCAATCAAGGAAACACTGCATGTTGGTGAAGGGCATATTGAAGGATCAGCCGAGTGGTTCTTGTGGGAGAACAACTCCATTTGGCTCACTAACTTCACACACCATCAGGCTTCCAAGCAGCTCTCAAGGAAACTCAGTTTTCACACTCTATGCTTAGTGCCCTTTCACTGCATTATCTAGGAATGAATCTAGTAGAGCATCCCATACAAACGAATGCTCCACATTCGGGTTTCACATGCCACCAACTCCACATTCACAGGCAACTTCAGCGCCACAGCCGTTTTCAGATAACCCTCAATGCAAAGGCTCTAGACGCAAATATTGGTGTGAGAGCTAATTCAATCAAGGAAACACTGCATGTTGGTGAAGGGCATATTGAAGGATCAGCCGAGTGGTTCTTGTGGGAGAACAACTCCATTTGGCTCACTAACTTCACACACCATCAGGCTTCCAAGCAGCTCTCAAGGAAACTCAGTTTTCACACTATATGCTTAGTGCCCTTTGAGTGCCTAGGACTGAAATGAAGCTTGGTGAGCATCCCACACAAACGAATGCTCCACATGCGGGTTTCACATGCCACCAACTCCACATTCACAGGCAACTTCAGCGCCACAGCCGTTTTCAGATAGCCCTCAATGCAAAGGCTCTAGACGCAAATATTGGTGTGAGAGCTAATTCAATCAAGGAAACACTGCATGTTGGTGAAGGGCATATTGAAGAAGGATCAGCCGAGTGGTTCTTGTGGGAGAACAACTCCATTTGGCTCACTAACTTCACACACCATCAGGCTTCCAAGCAGCTCTCAAGGAAACTCAGTTTTCACACTCTATGCTTAGTGCCCTTTCACTGCATTATCTAGGAATGAACCTGGTAGAGCATCCCACACAAACGAATGCTCCACAGGCGGGTTTCACATGCCACCAACTCCACATTCACAGGCAACTTCAGCGCCACAGCCATTTTCAGATAGCCCTCAATGCAAAGGCTCTAGACGCAAATATTGGTGTGAGAGCTAATTCAATCAAGGAAACACTGCATGTTGGTGAAGGGCATATTGAAGAAGGATCAGCCGAGTGGTTCTTGTGGGAGAACAACTCCATTTGGCTCACTAACTTCACACCCCATCAGGCTTCCAAGCAGCTCTCAAGGAAACTCAGTTTTCACACTCTATGCTTAGTGCCCTTTGAGTGCATTATCTAGGAATGAACCTGGTAGAGCATCCCACACAAACGAATGCTCCACATGCGGGTTTCACATGCCACCAACTCCACATTCACAGGCAACTTCAGCGCCACAGCCGTTTTCAGATAGCCCTCAATGCAAAGGCTCTAGACGCAAATATTGGTGTGAGAGCTAATTCAATAAAGGAAACACTGCATGTTGGTGACGGGCATATTGAAGAAGGATCAGCCGAGTGGTTCTTGTGGGAGAACAACTCCATTTGGCTCACTAACTTCACACACCATCAGGCTTCCAAGCAGCTCTCAAGGAAACTCAGTTTTCACACTCTATGCTTAGTGCCCTTTGAGTGCATTATCCAGGAATGAACCTGGTAGAGCATCCCACACAAACGAATGCTCCACATGCGGGTTTCACATGCCACCAACTCCACATTCACAGGCAACTTCAGCCCCACAGCCGTTTTCAGATAGCCCTCAATGCAAAGGCTCTAGACGCAAATATTGGTGTGAGAGCTAATTCAATCAAGGAAACACTGCATGTTGCTGAAGGGCATATTGAAGAAGGATCAGCCGAGTGGTTCTTGTGGGAGAACAACTCCATTTGGCTCACTAACTTCACACACCATCAGGCTTCCAAGCAGCTCTCAAGGAAACTCAGTTTTCGCACTCTATGCTTAGTGCCCTTTCACTGCATTGTCTAGGAATGAACCTGGTAGAGCATCCCACACAAACGAATGCTCCACATGCGGGTTTCACATGCCACCAACTCCACATTCACAGGCAACTTCCGCGCCACAGCCGTTTTCAGATAGCCCTCAATGCAAAGGCTCTAGACGCAAATATTGGTGTGAGAGCTAATTCAATCAAGGAAACACTGCATGCTGGTGAAGGGCATATTGAAGAAGGATCAGCCGAGTGGTTCTTGTGGGAGAACAACTCCATTTGGCTCACTAACTTCACACACCATCAGGCTTCCAAGCAGCTCTCAAGGAAACTCAGTTTTCACACTCTATGCTTAGTGCCCTTTGAGTGCCTAGGACTGAAATGAAGCTTGGTGAGCATCCCACACAAACGAATGCTCCACATGCGGGTTTCACATGCCACCAACTCCACATTCACAGGCAACTTCAGCGCCACAGCCGTTTTCAGATAGCCCTCAATGCAAAGGCTCTAGACGCAAATATTGGTGTGAGAGTTAATTCAATCAAGGAAACACTGCATGTTGGTGAAGGGCATATTGAAGAAGGATCAGCCGAGTGGTTCTTGTGCGAGAACAACTCCATTTGGCTCACTAACTTCACACACCATCAGGCTTCCAAGCAGCTCTCAAGGAAACTCAGTTTTCACACTCTATGCTTAGTGCCCTTTCACTGCATTATCTAGGAATGAACCTGGTAGAGCATCCCACACAAACGAATGCTCCACAGACGGGTTTCACATGCCACCAACTCCACATTCACAGGCAACTTCAGCGCCACAGCCGTTTTCAGATAGCCCTCAATGCAAAGGCTCTAGACGCAAATATTGGTGTGAGAGCTAATTCAATCAAGGAAACACTGCATGTTGCTGAAGGGCATATTGAAGAAGGATCAGACGAGTGGTTCTTGTGGGAGAACAACTCCATTTGGCTCACTAACTTCACACACCATCAGGCTTCCAAGCAGCTCTCAAGGAAACTCAGTTTTCACACTCTATGCTTAGTGCCCTTTGAGTGCATTATCCAGGAATGAACCTGGTAGAGCATCCCACACAAACGAATGCTCCACATGCGGGTTTCACATGCCACCAACTCCACATTCACAGGCAACTTCAGCGCCACAGCCGTTTTCAGATAGCCCTCAATGCAAAGGCTCTAGACGCAAATATTGGTGTGAGAGCTAATTCAATCAAGGAAACACTGCATGTTGCTGAAGGGCATATTGAAGAAGGATCAGCCGAGTGGTTTTTGTGGGAGAACAACTCCATTTGGCTCACTAACTTCACACACCATCAGGCTTCCAAGCAGCTCTCAAGGAAACTCAGTTTTCACACTCTATGCTTAGTGCCCTTTCACTGCATTATCTAGGAATGAACCTGGTAGAGCATCCCACACAGACGAATGCTCCACATGCGGGTTTCACATGCCACCAACTCCACATTCACAGGCAACTTCAGCGCCACAGCCGTTTTCAGATAACCCTCAATGCAAAGGCTCTAGACGCAAATATTGGTGTGAGAGCTAATTCAATCAAGGAAACACTGCATGTTGCTGAAGGGCATATTGAAGAAGGATCAGCCGAGTGGTTCTTGTGGGAGAACAACTCCATTTGGCTCACTAACTTCACACACCATCAGGCTTCCAAGCAGCTCTCAAGGAAACTCAGTTTTCACACTCTATGCTTAGTGCCCTTTCACTGCATTATCTAGGAATGAACCTGGTAGAGCATCCCACACAAACGAATGCTCCACATGCGGGTTTCACATGCCACCAACTCCACATTCACAGGCAACTTCAGCGCCACAGCCGTTTTCAGATAGCCTCAATGCAAAGGCTCTAGACGCAAATATTGGTGTGAGAGCTAATTCAATTAAGGAAACACTGCATCTTGCTGAAGGGCATATTGAAGAAGGATCAGCCGAGTGGTTCTTGTGGGAGAACAACTCCATTTGGCTCACTAACTTCACACACCATCAGGCTTCCAAGCAGCTCTCAAGGAAACTCAGTTTTCACACTCTATGCTTAGTGCCCTTTGAGTGCCTAGGACTGAAATGAAGCTTGGTGAGCATCCCACACAAACGAATGCTCCACATGCGGGTTTCACATGCCACCAACTCCACATTCACAGGCAACTTCAGCGCCACAGCCGTTTTCAGATAGCCCTCAATGCAAAGGCTCTAGACGCAAATATTGGTGTGAGAGCTAATTCAATCAAGGAAACACTGCATGTTGGTGAAGGGCATATTGAAGAAGGATCAGCCGAGTGGTTCTTGTGGGAGAACAACTCCATTTGGCTCACTAACTTCACACACCATCAGGCTTCCAAGCAGCTCTCAAGGAAACTCAGTTTTCACACTCTATGCTTAGTGCCCTTTCACTGCATTATCTAGGAATGAATCTAGTAGAGCATCCCATACAAACGAATGCTCCACATGCGGGTTTCACATGCCACCAACTCCACATTCACAGGCAACTTCAGCGCCACAGCCGCTTTCAGATAGCCCTCAATGCAAAGGCTCTAGACGCAAATATTGGTGTGAGAGCTAATTCAATCAAGGAAACACTGCATGTTGGTGACGGGCATATTGAAGAAGGATCAGCCGAGTGGTTCTTGTGGGAGAACAACTCCATTTGGCTCACTAACTTCACACACCATCAGGCTTCCAAGCAGCTCTCAAGGAAACTCAGTTTTCACACTCTATGCTTAGTGCCCTTTGAGTGCCTAGGACTGAAATGAAGCTTGGTGAGCATCCCACACAAAAGAATGCTCCACATGCGGGTTTCACATGCCACCAACTCCACATTCACAGGCAACTTCAGCGCCACAGCCGTTTTCAGATAGCCCTCAATGCAAAGGCTCTAGACGCAAATATTAGTGTGAGAGCTAATTCAATCAAGGAAACACTGCATGTTGCTGAAGAGCATATTGAAGAAGGATCAGCCGAGTGGTTCTTGTGGGAGAACAACTCCATTTGGCTCACTAACTTCACACACCATCAGGCTTCCAAGCAGCTCTCAAGGAAACTCAGTTTTCACACTCTATGCTTAGTGCCCTTTCACTGCATTATCTAGGAATGAACCTGGTAGAGCATCCCACACAAACGAATGCTCCACATGCGGGTTTCACATGCCACCAACTCCACATTCACAGGCAACTTCAGCGCCACAGCCGTTTTCAGATAGCCCTCAATGCAAAGGCTCTAGACGCAAATATTGGTGTGAGAGCTAATTCAATCAAGGAAACACTGCATGTTGCTGAAGGGCATATTGAAGAAGGATCAGCCGAGTGGTTCTTGTGGGAGAACAACTCCATTTGGCTCACTAACTTCACACACCATCAGGCTTCCAAGCAGCTCTCAAGGAAACTCAGTTTTCACACTCTATGCTTAGTGCCCTTTGAGTGCCTAGGACTGAAATGAAGCTTGGTGAGCATCCCACACAAACGAATGCTCCACATGCGGGTTTCACATGCCACCAACTCCACATTCACAGGCAACTTCAGCGCCACAGCCGTTTTCAGATAGCCCTCAATGCAAAGGCTCTAGACGCAAATATTGGTGTGAGAGCTAATTCAATCAAGGAAACACTGCATGTTGGTGAAGGGCATATTGAAGAAGGATCAGCCGAGTGGTTCTTGTGGGAGAACAACTCCATTTGGCTCACTAACTTCACACACCATCAGGCTTCCAAGCAGCTCTCAAGGAAACTCAGTTTTCACACTCTACGCTTAATGTCCTTTGAGTGCCTAGGACTGAAATGAAGCTGGTGTGAGCATCCCACACAAACGAATGCTCCACATGCGGGTTTCACATGCCACCAACTCCACATTCACAGGCAACTTCAGCGCCACAGCCATTTTCAGATAGCCCTCAATGCAAAGGCTCTAGACGCAAATATTGGTGTGAGAGCTAATTCAATCAAGGAAACACTGCATGTTGGTGAAGGGCATATTGAAGAAGGATCAGCCGAGTGGTTCTTGTGGGAGAACAACTCCATTTGGCTCACTAACTTCACACACCATCAGGCTTCCAAGCAGCTCTCAAGGAAACTCAGTTTTCACACTCTACGCTTAATGTCCTTTGAGTGCCTAGGACTGAAATGAAGCTTGGTGAGCATCCCACACAAACGAATGCTCCACATGCGGGTTTCACATGCCACCAACTCCACATTCACAGGCAACTTCAGCGCCACAGCCATTTTCAGATAGCCCTCAATGCAAAGGCTCTAGACGCAAATATTGGTGTGAGAGCTAATTCAATCAAGGAAACACTGCATGTTGGTGAAGGGCATATTGAAGAAGGATCAGCCGAGTGGTTCTTGTGGGAGAACAACTCCATTTGGCTCACTAACTTCACACACCATCAGGCTTCCAAGCAGCTCTCAAGGAAACTCAGTTTTCACACTCTATGCTTAGTGCCCTTTGAGTGCATATTCTAGGAGTAAACCTGGTAGAGCATCCCACACAAACGAATGCTCCACATGCGGGTTTCACATGCCACCAACTCCACATTCACAGGCAACTTCAGCGCCACAGCCGTTTTCAGATAGCCCCCAATGCAAAGGCTCTAGATGCAAATATTGGTGTGAGAGCTAATTCAATTAAGGAAACACTGCATCTTGCTGAAGGGCATATTGAAGAAGGATCAGCCGAGTGGTTCTTGTGGGAGAACAACTCCATCTGGCTCACTAACTTCACACACCATCAGGCTTCCAAGCAGCTCTCAAGGAAACTCAGTTTTCACACTCAATGCTTAGTGCCCTTTGAGTGCCTAGGACTGAAATGAAGCTTGGTGAGCATCCCACACAAAAGAATGCTCCACATGCGGGTTTCACATGCCACCAAGTCCACATTCACAGGCAACTTCAGCGCCACAGCCGTTTTCAGATAGCCCTCAATGCAAAGGCTCTAGACGCAACTATTGGTGTGAGAGCTAATTCAATCAAGGAAACACTGCATTTTGGTGAAGGGCATATTGAAGAAAGATCAGCCGAGTGGTTCTTGTGGGAGAACAACTCCATTTGGCTCACTAACTTCACACACCATCAGGCTTCCAAGCAGCTCTTAGTGCCCTAGGAGTAAACCTGGTAGAGCATCAAACACAAACGAATGCTCCACAGACGGGTTTCACATGCCACCAACTCCACATTCACAGGCAACTTCAGCGCCACAGCCGTTTTCAGATAGCCCTCAATGCAAAGGCTCTAGACGCAAATATTGGTGTGAGAGCTAATTCAATTAAGGAAACACTGCATCTTGCTGAAGGGCATATTGAAGAAGGATCAGCCGAGTGGTTCTTGTGGGAGAACAACTCCATTTGGCTCACTAACTTCACACACCATCAGGCTTCCAAGCAGCTCTCAAGGAAACTCAGTTTTCACACTCTATGCTTAGTGCCGTTTGAGTGCATTATCCAGGAATGAACCTGGTAGAGCATCCCACACAAACGAATGCTCCACATGCGGGTTTCACATGCCACCAACTCCACATTCACAGGCAACTTCAGCGCCACAGCCGTTTTCAGATAGCCCTCAATGCAAAGGCTCTAGACGCAAATATTGGTGTGAGAGCTAATTCAATCAAGGAAACACTGCATGTTGCTGAAGGGCATATTGAAGAAGGATCAGCCGAGTGGTTCTTGTGGGAGAACAACTCCATTTGGCTCACTAACTTCACACACCATCAGGCTTCCAAGCAGCTCTCAAGGAAACTCAGTTTTCGCACTCTATGCTTAGTGCCCTTTCACTGCATTGTCTAGGAATGAACCTGGTAGAGCATCCCACACAAACGAATGCTCCACATGCGGGTTTCACATGCCACCAACTCCACATTCACAGGCAACTTCCGCGCCACAGCCGTTTTCAGATAGCCCTCAATGCAAAGGCTCTAGACGCAAATATTGGTGTGAGAGCTAATTCAATCAAGGAAACACTGCATGCTGGTGAAGGGCATATTGAAGAAGGATCAGCCGAGTGGTTCTTGTGGGAGAACAACTCCATTTGGCTCACTAACTTCACACACCATCAGGCTTCCAAGCAGCTCTCAGGAAACTCAGTTTTCACACTCTATGCTTAGTGCCCTTTGAGTGCCTAGGACTGAAATGAAGCTTGGTGAGCATCCCACACAGAAGAATGCTCCACATGCGGGTTTCACATGCCACCAACTCCACATTCACAGGCAACTTCAGCGCCACAGCCGTTTTCAGATAGCCCTCAATGCAAAGGCTCTAGACGCAAATATTGGTGTGAGAGCTAATTCAATCAAGGAAACACTGCGTGTTGGTGAAGGGCATATTGAAGAAGGATCAGCCGAGTGGTTCTTGTGGGAGAACAACTCCATTTGGCTCACTAACTTCACACACCATCAGGCTTCCAAGCAGCTCTCAAGAAAACTCAGTTTTCACACTCTATGCTTAGTGCCCTTTGAGTTCATTATCTAGGAATGCACCTGGTAGAGCATCCCACACAAACGAATGCTCCACATGCGGGTTTCACATGCCACCAACTCCACATTCACAGGCAACTTCAGCGCCACAGCCGTTTTCAGATAGCCCTCAATGCAAAGTCTCTAGACGCAAATATTGGTGTGAGAGCTAATTCAATCAAGGAAACACTGCATGTTGGTGAAGGGCATATTGAAGAAAGATCAGCCGAGTGGTTCTTGTGGGAGAACAACTCCATTTGGCTCACTAACTTCACACACCATCAGGCTTCCAATCAGCTCTCAAAGAAACTCAGTTTTCATACTCTAGGCTTAATGTCCTTTGAGTGCCTAGGACTGAAATGAAGCTTGGTGAGCATCCCACACAAACGAATGCTCCACAGGCGGGTTTCACATGCCACCAACTCCACATTCACAGGCAACTTCAGCGCCACAGCCGTTTTCAGATAGCCCTCAATGCAAAGGCTCTAGACGCAAATATTGGTGTGAGAGCTAATTCAATCAAGGAAACACTGCATGTTGGTGAAGGGCATATTGAAGAAGGATCAGCCGAGTGGTTCTTGTGGGAGAACAACTCCATTTGGCTCACTAACTTCACACACCATCAGGCTTCCAAGCACCTCTCAAGGAAACTCAGTTTTCACACTCTATGCTTAGTGCCCTTTCACTGCATTGTCTAGGAGTAAACCTGGTAGAGCATCCCACACAAACGAATGCTCCACATGCGGGTTTCACATGCCACCAACTCCACATTCACAGGCAACTTCAGCGCCACAGCCGTTTTCAGATAGCCCTCAATGCAAAGGCTCTAGACGCAAATATTGGTGTGAGAGCTAATTCAATCAAGGAAACACTGCATGTTGCTGAAGGGCATATTGAAGAAGGATCAGCCGAGTGGTTCTTGTGGGAGAACAACTCCATTTGGCTCACTAACTTCACACACCATCAGGCTTCCAAGCAGCTCTCAAGGAAACTCAGTTTTCGCACTCTATGCTTAGTGCCCTTTCACTGCATTGTCTAGGAATGAACCTGGTAGAGCATCCCACACAAACGAATGCTCCACATGCGGGTTTCACATGCCACCAACTCCACATTCACAGGCAACTTCAGCGCCACAGCCGTTTTCAGATAGCCCTCAATGCAAAGGCTCTAGACGCAAATATTGGTGTGAGAGCTAATTCAATCAAGGAAACACTGCATCTTGCTGAAGGGCATATTGAAGAAGGATCAGCCGAGTGGTTCTTGTGGGAGAACAACTCCATTTGGCTCACTAACTTCACACACCATCAGGCTTCCAAGCAGCTCTCAAGGAAACTCAGTTTTCACACTCTATGCTTAGTGCCCTTTGAGTGCCTAGGACTGAAATGAAGCTTGGTGAGCATCCCACACAGAAGAATGCTCCACATGCGGGTTTCACATGCCACCAACTCCACATTCACAGGCAACTTCAGCGCCACAGCCGTTTTCAGATAGCCCTCAATGCAAAGGCTCTAGACGCAAATATTGGTGTGAGAGCTAATTCAATCAAGGAAACACTGCATGTTGCTGAAGGGCATATTGAAGAAGGATCAGCCGAGTGGTTCTTGTGGGAGAACAACTCCATTTGGCTCACTAACTTCACACACCATCAGGCTTCCAAGCAGCTCTCAAGGAAACTCAGTTTTCACACTCTATGCTTAGTGCCCTTTTACTGCATTATCTAGGAATGAATCTAGTAGAGCATCCCACACAAACGAATGCTCCACATGCGGGTTTCACATGCCACCAACTCCACATTCACAGGCAACTTCAGCGCCACAGCCGTTTTCAGATAGCCCTCAATGCAAAGGCTCTAGACGCAAATATTGGTGTGAGAGCTAATTCAATCAAGGAAACACTGCATGTTGCTGAAGGGCATATTGAAGAAGGATCAGCCGAGTGGTTCTTGTGGGAGAACAACTCCATTTGGCTCACTAACTTCACACACCATCAGGCTTCCAAGCAGCTCTCAAGAAAACTCAGTTTTCACACTCTATGCTTAGTGCCCTTTGAGTGCATTATCTAGGAATGAACCTGGTAGAGCATCCCACACAAACGAATGCTCCACATGCGGGTTTCACATGCCACCAACTCCACATTCACAGGCAACTTCAGCGCCACAGCCGTTTTCAGATAGCCCTCAATGCAAAGGCTCTAGACGCAAATATTGGTGTGAGAGCTAATTCAATCAAGGAAACACTGCGTGTTGGTGAAGGGCATATTGAAGAAGGATCAGCCGAGTGGTTCTTGTGGGAGAACAACTACATTTGGCTCACTAACGTCACACACCATCAGGCTTCCAAGCAGCTCTCAAGAAAACTCAGTTTTCACACTCTATGCTTAGTGCCCTTTGAGTTCATTATCTAGGAATGCACCTGGTAGAGCATCCCACACAAACGAATGCTCCACATGCGTGTTTCACATGCCACCAACTCCACATTCACAGGCAACTTCAGCGCCACAGCCGTTTTCAGATAGCCCTCAATGCAAAGTCTCTAGACGCAAATATTGGTGTGAGAGCTAATTCAATCAAGGAAACACTGCATGTTGGTGAAGGGCATATTGAAGAAAGATCAGCCGAGTGGTTCTTGTGGGAGAACAACTCCATTTGGCTCACTAACTTCACACACCATCAGGCTTCCAATCAGCTCTCAAAGAAACTCAGTTTTCATACTCTAGGCTTAATGTCCTTTGAGTGCCTAGGACTGAAATGAAGCTTGGTGAGCATCCCACACAAACGAATGCTCCACAGGCGGGTTTCACATGCCACCAACTCCACATTCACAGGCAACTTCAGCGCCACAGCCGTTTTCAGATAGCCCTCAATGCAAAGGCTCTAGACGCAAATATTGGTGTGAGAGCTAATTCAATCAAGGAAACACTGCATGTTGGTGAAGGGCATATTGAAGAAGGATCAGCCGAGTGGTTCTTGTGGGAGAACAACTCCATTTGGCTCACTAACTTCACACACCATCAGGCTTCCAAGCAGCTCTCAAGGAAACTCAGTTTTCACACTCTATGCTTAGTGCCCTTTCACTGCATTGTCTAGGAGTAAACCTGGTAGAGCATCCCACACAAACGAATGCTCCACATGCGGGTTTCACATGCCACCAACTCCACATTCACAGGCAACTTCAGCGCCACAGCCGTTTTCAGATAGCCCTCAATGCAAAGGCTCTAGACGCAAATATTGGTGTGAGAGCTAATTCAATCAAGGAAACACTGCATGTTGGTGAAGGGCATATTGAAGAAGGATCAGCTGAGTGGTTCTTGTGGCAGAACAACTCCATTTGGCTCACTAACTTCACACACCATCAGGCTTCCAAACAGCTCTCAAGGAAACTCAGTTTTCACACTATATGCTTAGTGCCCTTTGAGTGCCTAGGACTGAAATGAAGCTTGGTGAGCATCCCACACAAACGAATGCTCCACATGCGGGTTTCACATGCCACCAACTCCACATTCACAGGCAACTTCAGCGCCACAGCCGTTTTCAGATAGCCCTCAATGCAAAGGCTCTAGACGCAAATATTGGTGTGAGAGCTAATTCAATCAAGGAAACACTGCATGTTGGTGAAGGGCATATTGAAGAAGGATCAGCCGAGTGGTTCTTGTGCGAGAACAACTCCATTTGGCTCACTAACTTCACACACCATCAGGCTTCCAAGCAGCTCTCAAGGAAACTCAGTTTTCACACTCTATGCTTAGTGCCCTTTCACTGCATTATCTAGGAATGAACCTGGTAGAGCATCCCACACAAACGAATGTTCCACATGCGGGTTTCACATGCCACCAACTCCACATTCACAGGCAACTTCAGCGCCACAGCCATTTTCAGATAGCCCTCAATGCAAAGGCTCTAGACGCAAATATTGGTGTGAGAGCTAATTCAATCAAGGAAACACTGCATGTTGCTGAAGGGCATATTGAAGAAGGATCAGCCGAGTGGTTCTTGTGGGAGAACAACTCCATTTGGCTCACTAACTTCACACACCATCAGGCTTCCAAGCAGCTCTCAAGGAAACTTAGTTTTCACACTCTATGCTTAGTGCCCTTTGAGTGCATTATCTAGGAGTAAACCTGGTAGAGCATCCAACACAAACGAATGCTCCACAGACGGGTTTCACATGCCACCAACTCCACATTCACAGGCAACTTCAGCGCCACAGCCGTTTTCAGATAGCCCTCAATGCAAAGGCTCTAGACGCAAATATTGGTGTGAGAGCTAATTCAATAAAGGAAACACTGCATGTTGGTGAAGGGCATATTGAAGAAGGATCAGCCGAGTGGTTCTTGTGGGAGAACAACTCCATTTGGCTCACTAACTTCACACCCCATCAGGCTTCCAAGCAGCTCTCAAGGAAACTCAGTTTTCACACTCTATGCTTAGTGCCCTTTGAGTGCATTATCAAGGAGTAAACCTGGTAGAGCATCCCACACAAACGAATGCTCCACATGCGGGTTTCACATGCCACCAACTCCACATTCACAGGCAACTTCAGCGCCACAGCCGTTTTCAGATAGCCCTCAATGCAAAGTCTCTAGACGCAAATATTGGTGTGAGAGCTAATTCAATCAAGGAAACACTGCATGTTGGTGACGGGCATATTGAAGAAGGATCAGCCGAGTGGTTCTTGTGGGAGAACAACTCCATTTGGCTCACTAACTTCACACACCATCAGGCTTCCAAGCAGCTCTCAAGGAAACTCAGTTTTCACACTCTATGCTTAGTGCCCTTTGAGTGCATTATCCAGGAATGAACCTGGTAGAGCATCCCACACAAACGAATGCTCCACATGCGGGTTTCACATGCCACCAACTCCACATTCACAGGCAACTTCAGCGCCACAGCCATTTTCAGATAGCCCTCAATGCAAAGGCTCTAGACGCAAATATTGGTGTGAGAGCTAATTCAATCAAGGAAACACTGCATGTTGGTGAAGGGCATATTGAAGAAGGATCAGCCGAGTGGTTCTTGTGGGAGAACAACTCCATTTGGCTCACTAACTTCACACACCATCAGGCTTCCAAGCAGCTCTCAAGGAAACTCAGTTTTCGCACTCTATGCTTAGTGCGCTTTGAGTGCATTATCTAGGAGTAAACCTGGTAGAGCATCCCACACAAACGAATGCTCCACATGCGGGTTTCACATGCCACCAACTCCACATTCACAGGCAACTTCAGCGCCACAGCCGTTTTCAGATAGCCCTCAATGCAAAGGCTCTAGACGCAAATATTGGTGTGAGAGCTAATTCAATCAAGGAAACACTGCATGTTGGTGACGGGCATATTGAAGAAGTATCAGCCGAGTGGTTCTTGTGGGAGAACAACTCCATTTGGCTCACTAACTTCACACACCATCAGGCTTCCAAGCAGCTCTCAAGGAAACTCAGTTTTCACACTCTATGCTTAGTGCCCTTTGAGTGCCTAGGACTGAAATGAAGCTTGGTGAGCATCCCACACAAACGAATGCTCCACATGCGGGTTTCACATGCCACCAACTCCACATTCACAGGCAACTTCAGCGCCACAGCCGTTTTCAGATAGCCCTCAATGCAAAGGCTCTAGACGCAAATATTGGTGTGAGAGCTAATTCAATCAAGGAAACACTGCATGTTGCTGAAGGGCATATTGAAGAAGGATCAGCCGAGTGGTTCTTGTGGGAGAACAACTCCATTTGGCTCACTAACTTCACACACCATCAGGCTTCCAATCAGCTCTCAAGGAAACTCAGTTTTCACACTCTATGCTTAGTGCCCTTTCACTGCATTGTCTAGGAATGAACCTGGTAGAGCATCCCACACAAACGAATGCTCCACATGCGGGTTTCACATGCCACCAACTCCACATTCACAGGCAACTTCAGCGCCACAGCCGTTTTCAGATAGCCCTCAATGCAAAGGCTCTAGACGCAAATATTGGTGTGAGAGCTAATTCAATCAAGGAAACACTGCATGCTGGTGAAGGGCATATTGAAGAAGGATCAGCCGAGTGGTTCTTGTGGGAGAACAACTCCATTTGGCTCACTAACTTCACACACCATCAGGCTTCCAAGCAGCTCTCAAGGAAACTCAGTTTTCACACTCTATGCTTAGTGCCCTTTGAGTGCCTAGGACTGAAATGAAGCTTGGTGAGCATCCCACACAGAAGAATGCTCCACATGCGGGTTTCACATGCCACCAACTCCACATTCACAGGCAACTTCAGCGCCACAGCCGTTTTCAGATAGCCCTCAATGCAAAGGCTCTAGACGCAAATATTGGTGTGAGAGCTAATTCAATCAAGGAAACACTGCATGTTGGTGAAGGGCATATTGAAGAAGGATCAGCCGAGTGGTTCTTGTGGGAGAACAACTCCATTTGGCTCACTAACTTCACACCCCATCAGGCTTCCAAGCAGCTCTCAAGGAAACTCAGTTTTCACACTCTAGGCTTAGTGCCCTTTGAGTGCATTATCTAGGAATGAATCTAGTAGAGCATCCCACACAAACGAATGCTCCACATGCGGGTTTCACATGCCACCAACTCCACATTCACAGGCAACTTCAGCGCCACAGCCGTTTTCAGATACCCTCAATGCAAAGGCTCTAGACGCAAATATTGGTGTGAGAGCTAATTCAATCAAGGAAACACTGCATGTTGGTGACGGGCATATTGAAGAAGGATCAGCCGAGTGGTTCTTGTGGGAGAACAACTCCATTTGGCTCACTAACTTCACACACCATCAGGCTTCCAAGCAGCTCTCAAGAAAACTCAGTTTTCACACTCTATGCTTAGTGCCCTTTGAGTGCATTATCTAGGAATGAACCTGGTAGAGCATCCCACACAAACGAATGCTCCACATGCGGGTTTCACATGCCACCAACTCCACATTCACAGGCAACTTCAGCGCCACAGCCGTTTTCAGATAGCCCTCAATGCAAAGGCTCTAGACGCAAATATTGGTGTGAGAGCTAATTCAATCAAGGAAACACTGCATGTTGGTGAAGGGCATATTGAAGAAGGATCAGCCGAGTGGTTCTTGTGGGAGAACAACTCCATTTGGCTCACTAACTTCACACACCATCAGGCTTCCAAGCAGCTCTCAAGGAAACTCAGTTTTCACACTCTATGCTTAGTGCCCTTTGAGTGCCTAGGACTGAAATGAAGCTTGGTGAGCATCCCACACAAACGAATGCTCCACATGCGGGTTTCACATGCCACCAACTCCACATTCACAGGCAACTTCAGCGCCACAGCCGTTTTCAGATAGCCCTCAATGCAAAGGCTCTAGACGCAAATATTGGTGTGAGAGCTAATTCAATCAAGGAAACACTGCATGTTGCTGAAGGGCATATTGAAGAAGGATCAGCCGAGTGGTTCTTGTGGGAGAACAACTCCATTTGGCTCACTAACTTCACACACCATCAGGCTTCCAAGCAGCTCTCAAGGAAACTCAGTTTTCACACTCTATGCTTAGTGCCCTTTGAGTTCATTATCTAGGAATGCACCTGGTAGAGCATCCCACACAAACGAATGCTCCACATGCGGGTTTCACATGCCACCAACTCCACATTCACAGGCAACTTCAGCGCCACAGCCGTTTTCAGATAGCCCTCAATGCAAAGTCTCTAGACGCAAATATTGGTGTGAGAGCTAATTCAATCAAGGAAACACTGCATGTTGGTGAAGGGCATATTGAAGAAAGATCAGCCGAGTGGTTCTTGTGGGAGAACAACTCCATTTGGCTCACTAACTTCACACACCATCAGGCTTCCAATCAGCTCTCAAAGAAACTCAGTTTTCATACTCTAGGCTTAATGTCCTTTGAGTGCCTAGGACTGAAATGAAGCTTGGTGAGCATCCCACACAAACGAATGCTCCACAGGCGGGTTTCACATGCCACCAACTCCACATTCACAGGCAACTTCAGCGCCACAGCCATTTTCAGATAGCCCTCAATGCAAAGGCTCTAGACGCAAATATTGGTGTGAGAGCTAATTCAATCAAGGAAACACTGCATGTTGGTGAAGGGCATATTGAAGAAGGATCAGCCGAGTGGTTCTTGTGGGAGAACAACTCCATTTGGCTCACTAACTTCACACACCATCAGGCTTCCAAGCAGCTCTCAAGGAAACTCAGTTTTCACACTCTATGCTTAGTGCCCTTTCACTGCATTATCTAGGAATGAATCTAGTAGAGCATCCCATACAAACGAATGCTCCACATTCGGGTTTCACATGCCACCAACTCCACATTCACAGGCAACTTCAGCGCCACAGCCGTTTTCAGATAACCCTCAATGCAAAGGCTCTAGACGCAAATATTGGTGTGAGAGCTAATTCAATCAAGGAAACACTGCATGTTGCTGAAGGGCATATTGAAGAAGGATCAGCCGAGTGGTTCTTGTGGGAGAACAACTCCATTTGGCTCACTAACTTCACACACCATCAGGCTTCCAAGCAGCTCTCAAGGAAACTCAGTTTTCACACTCTAGGCTTAGTGCCCTTTGAGTGCCTAGGACTGAAATGAACCTGGTAGAGCATCCCACACAAACGAATGCTCCACATGCGGGTTTCACATGCCACCAACTCCACATTCACAGGCAACTTCAGCGCCACAGCCGTTTTCAGATAGCCCTCAATGCAAAGGCTCTAGACGCAAATATTGGTTGAGAGCTAATTCAATCAAGGTAACACTGCATGTTGGTGAAGGGCATATTGAAGAAGGATCAGCCGAGTGGTTCTTGTGGGAGAACAACTCCATTTGGCTCACTAACTTCACACACCATCAGGCTTCCAAGCAGCTCTCAAGGAAACTCAGTTTTCACACTCTATGCTTAGTGCCCTTTCACTGCATTATCTAGGAATGAACCTGGTAGAGCATCCCACACAAACGAATGCTCCACATGCGGGTTTCACATGCCACCAACTCCACATTCACAGGCAACTTCAGCGCCACAGCCGTTTTCAGATAGCCCTCAATGCAAAGGCTCTAGACGCAAATATTGGTGTGAGAGCTAATTCAATCAAGGAAACACTGCATGTTGCTGAAGGGCATATTGAAGAAGGATCAGCCGAGTGGTTCTTGTGGGAGAACAACTCCATTTGGCTCACTAACTTCACACACCATCAGGCTTCCAAGCAGCTCTCAAGGAAACTCAGTTTTCACACTCTAGGCTTAATGTCCTTTGAGTGCCTAGGACTGAAATGAAGCTTGGTGAGCATCCCACACAAACGAATGCTCCACATGCGGGTTTCACATGCCACCAACTCCACATTCACAGGCAACTTCAGCGCCACAGCCATTTTCAGATAGCCCTCAATGCAAAGGCTCTAGACGCAAATATTGGTGTGAGAGCTAATTCAATCAAGGAAACACTGCATGTTGGTGACGGGCATATTGAAGAAGGATCAGCCGAGTGGTTCTTGTGGGAGAACAACTCCATTTGGCTCACTAACTTCACACACCATCAGGCTTCCAAGCAGCTCTCAAGGAAACTCAGTTTTCACACTCTATGCTTAGTGCCCTTTGAGTGCATTATCTAGGAGTAAACCTGGTAGAGCATCCCACACAAACGAATGCTCCACAGACGGGTTTCACATGCCACCAACTCCACATTCACAGGCAACTTCAGCGCCACAGCCGTTTTCAGATAGCCCTCAATGCAAAGACTCTAGACGCAAATATTGGTGTGAGAGCTAATTCAATCAAGGAAACACTGCATGTTGGTGACGGGCATATTGAAGAAAGATCAGCCGAGTGGTTCTTGTGGGAGAACAACTCCATTTGGCTCACTAACTTCACACACCATCAGGCTTCCAAGCAGCTCTCAAGGAAACTCAGTTTTCACACTCTAGCCTTAGTGCCCTTTGAGTGCCTAGGACTGAAATGAAGCTTGGTGAGCATCCCACACAAACGAATGCTCCACATGCGGGTTTCACATGCCACCAACTCCACATTCACAGGCAACTTCAGCGCCACAGCCGTTTTCAGATAGCACTCAATGCAAAGGCTCTAGACGCAACTATTGGTGTGAGAGCTAATTCAATCAAGGAAACACTGCATGTTGCTGAAGGGCATATTGAAGAAGGATCAGCCGAGTGGTTCTTGTGGGAGAACAACTCCATTTGGCTCACTAACTTCACACACCATCAGGCTTCCAAGCAGCTCTCAAGGAAACTCAGTTTTCACACTCTATGCTTAGTGCCATTTCACTGCATTATCTAGGAATGAATCTAGTAGAGCATCCCACACAAACGAATGCTCCACATGCGGGTTTCACATGCCACCAACTCCACATTCACAGGCAACTTCAGCGCCACAGCCGTTTTCAGATAGCCCTCAATGCAAAGGCTCTAGACGCAAATATTGGTGTGAGAGCTAATTCAATCAAGGAAACACTGCATGTTGCTGAAGGGCATATTGAAGAAGGATCAGCCGAGTGGTTCTTGTGGGAGAACAACTCCATTTGGCTCACTAACTTCACACACCATCAGGCTTCCAAGCAGCTCTCAAGAAAACTCAGTTTTCACACTCTATGCTTAGCGCCCTTTCACTGCATTATCTAGGAATGAACCTGGTAGAGCATCCCACACAAACGAATGCTCCACATGCGGGTTTCACATGCCACCAACTCCACATTCACAGGCAACTTCAGCGCCACAGCCGTTTTCAGATAGCCCTCAATGCAAAGGCTCTAGACGCAAATATTGGTGTGAGAGCTAATTCAATCAAGGAAACACTGCGTGTTGGTGAAGGGCATATTGAAGAAGGATCAGCCGAGTGGTTCTTGTGGGAGAACAACTCCATTTGGCTCACTAACTTCACACACCATCAGGCTTCCAAGCAGCTCTCAAGAAAACTCAGTTTTCACACTCTATGCTTAGTGCCCTTTGAGTTCATTATCTAGGAATGAACCTGGTAGAGCATCCCACACAAACGAATGCTCCACATGCGGGTTTCACATGCCACCAACTCCACATTCACAGGCAACTTCAGCGCCACAGCCGTTTTCAGATAGCCCTCAATGCAAAGTCTCTAGACGCAAATATTGGTGTGAGAGCTAATTCAATCAAGGAAACACTGCATGTTGGTGAAGGGCATATTGAAGAAGGATCAGCCGAGTGGTTCTTGTGGGAGAACAACTCCATTTGGCTCACTAACTTCACACACCATCAGGCTTCCAAGCAGCTCTCAAAGAAACTCAGTTTTCATACTCTAGGCTTAATGTCCTTTGAGGGCCTAGGACTGAAATGAAGCTTGGTGAGCATCCCACACAAACGAATGCTCCACATGCGGGTTTCACATGCCACCAACTCCACATTCACAGGCAACTTCAGCGCCACAGCCATTTTCAGATAGCCCTCAATGCAAAGGCTCTAGACGCAAATATTGGTGTGAGAGCTAATTCAATCAAGGAAACACTGCATGTTGGTGAAGGGCATATTGAAGAAGGATCAGCCGAGTGGTTCTTGTGGGAGAACAACTCCATTTGGCTCACTAACTTCACACACCATCAGGCTTCCAAGCAGCTCTCAAGGAAACTCAGTTTTCACACTCTATGCTTAGTGCCCTTTCACTGCATTGTCTAGGAGTAAACCTGGTAGAGCATCCCACACAAACGAATGCTCCACATGCGGGTTTCACATGCCACCAACTCCACATTCACAGGCAACTTCAGCGCCACAGCCGTTTTCAGATAGCCCTCAATGCAAAGGCTCTAGACGCAAATATTGGTGTGAGAGCTAATTCAATCAAGGAAACACTGCATGTTGCTGAAGGGCATATTGAAGAAGGATCAGCCGAGTGGTTCTTGTGGGAGAACAACTCCATTTGGCTCACTAACTTCACACACCATCAGGCTTCCAAGCAGCTCTCAAGGAAACTCAGTTTTCACACTCTATGCTTAGTGCTCTTTCACTGCATTATCTAGGAATGAATCTAGTAGAGCATCCCACACAAACGAATGCTCCACATGCGGGTTTCACATGCCACCAACTCCACATTCACAGGCAACTTCAGCGCCACAGCCGTTTTCAGATAGCCCACAATGCAAAGGCTCTAGACGCAAATATTGGTGTGAGAGCTAATTCAATCAAGGAAACACTGCATGTTGCTGAAGGGCATATTGAAGAAGGATCAGCCGAGTGGTTCTTGTGGGAGAACAACTCCATTTGGCTCACTAACTTCACACACCATCAGGCTTCCAAGCAGCTCTCAAGAAAACTCAGTTTTCACACTCTATGCTTAGTGCCCTTTGAGTTCATTATCTAGGAATGAACCTGGTAGAGCATCCCACACAAACGAATGCTCCACATGCGGGTTTCACATGCCACCAACTCCACATTCACAGGCAACTTCAGCGCCACAGCCGTTTTCAGATAGCCCTCAATGCAAAGGCTCTAGACGCAAATATTTGTGTGAGAGCTAATTCAATCAAGGAAACACTGCATGTTGGTGAAGGGCATATTGAAGAAGGATCAGCCGAGTGGTTCTTGTGAGAGAACAACTCCATTTGGCTCACTAACTTCACACACCATCAGGCTTCCAATCAGCTCTCAAAGAAACTCAGTTTTCATACTCTAGGCTTAATGTCCTTTGAGTGCCTAGGACTGAAATGAAGCTTGGTGAGTATCCCACAGAAACGAATGCTCCACATGCGGGTTTCACATGCCACCAAGTCCACATTCACAGGCAACTTCAGCGCCACAGCCATTTTCAGATAGCCCTCAGTGCAAATTCTCTAGATGCAAATATTGGTGTGAGAGCTAATTCAATCAAGGAAACACTGCATGTTGGTGAAGGGCATATTGACGAAGAATCAGCCGAGTGGTTCTTGTGGGAGAACAACTCCATTTGGCTCACTAACTTCACACACCATCAGGCTTCCAAGCAGCTCTCAAGGAAACTCAGTTTTCACACTCTATGCTTAGTGCCCTTTCACTGCATTGTCTAGGAATGAACCTGGTAGAGCATCCCACACAAACGAATGCTCCACATGCGGGTTTCACATGCCACCAACTCCACATTCACAGGCAACTTCAGCGCCACAGCCATTTTCAGATAGCCCTCAATGCAAAGGCTCTAGACGCAAATATTGGTGTGAGAGCTAATTCAATCAAGGAAACACTGCATGTTGGTGAAGGGCATATTGAAGAAGGATCAGCCGAGTGGTTCTTGTGGGAGAACAACTCCATTTGGCTCACTAACTTCACACACCATCAGGCTTCCAAGCAGCTCTCAAGGAAACTCAGTTTTCACACTCTAGGCTTAATGTCCTTTGAGTGCCTAGGAATGAAATGAAGCTTGGTGAGCATCCCACACAAACGAATGCTCCACATGCGGGTTTCACATGCCACCAACTCCACATTCACAGGCAACTTCAGCGCCACAGCCATTTTCAGATAGCCCTCAATGCAAAGGCTCTAGACGCAAATATTGGTGTGAGAGCTAATTCAATCAAGGAAACACTGCATGTTGGTGAAGGGCATATTGAAGAAGGATCAGCCGAGTGGTTCTTGTGGGAGAACAACTCCATTTGGCTCACTAACTTCACACACCATCAGGCTTCCAAGCAGCTCTCAAGGAAACTCAGTTTTCACACTCTAGGCTTAATGTCCTTTGAGTGCCTAGGAATGAAATGAAGCTTGGTGAGCATCCCACACAAACGAATGCTCCACATGCGGGTTTCACATGCCACCAACTCCACATTCACAGGCAACTTCAGCGCCACAGCCATTTTCAGATAGCCCTCAATGCAAAGGCTCTAGACGCAAATATTGGTGTGAGAGCTAATTCAATCAAGGAAACACTGCATGTTGGTGAAGGGCATATTGAAGAAGGATCAGCCGAGTGGTTCTTGTGGGAGAACAACTCCATTTGGCTCACTAACTTCACACACCATCAGGCTTCCAAGCAGCTCTCAAGGAAACTCAGTTTTCACACTCTATGCTTAGTGCCCTTTGAGTGCATTATCTAGGAGTAAACCTGGTAGAGCATCCCACACAAACGAATGCTCCACATGCGGGTTTCACATGCCACCTACTCCACATTCACAGGCAACTTCAGCGCCACAGCCGTTTTCAGATAGCCCTCAATGCAAAGGCTCTAGACGCAAATATTGGTGTGAGAGCTAATTCAATCAAGGAAACACTGCATCTTGCTAAAGGGCATATTGAAGAAGGATCAGCCGAGTGGTTCTTGTGGGAGAACAACTCCATTTGGCTCACTAACTTCACACACCATCAGGCTTCCAAGCAGCTCTCAAGGAAACTCAGTTTTCACACTCAATGCTTAGTGCCCTTTGAGTGCCTAGGACTGAAATGAAGCTTGGTGAGCATCCCACACAAACGAATGCTCCACATGCGGGTTTCACATGCCACCAACTCCACATTCACAGGCAACTTCAGCGCCACAGCCGTTTTCAGATAGCCCTCAATGCAAAGGCTCTAGACGCAAATATTGGTGTGAGAGCTAATTCAATCAAGGAAACACTGCATGTTGGTGACGGGCATATTGAAGAAGGATCAGCCGAGTGGTTCTTGTGGGAGAACAACTCCATTTGGCTCACTAACTTCACACACCATCAGGCTTCCAAGCAGCTCTCAAGGAAACTCAGTTTTCACACTCTAGGCTTAGTGCCCTTTCACTGCATTATCTAGGAATGAATCTAGTAGAGCATCCCACACAAACGAATGCTCCACATGTGGGTTTCACATGCCACCAACTCCACATTCACAGGCAACTTCAGCGCCACAGCCGTTTTCAGATAGCCCTCAATGCAAAGGCTCTAGACGCAAATATTGGTGTGAGAGCTAATTCAATCAAGGAAACACTGCATGTTGCTGAAGGGCATATTGAAGAAGGATCAGCCGAGTGGTTCTTGTGGGAGAACAACTCCATTTGGCTCACTAACTTCACACACCATCAGGCTTCCAATCAGCTCTCAAGGAAACTCAGTTTTCACACTCTATGCTTAGTGCCCTTTCACTGCATTGTCTAGGAATGAACCTGGTAGAGCATCCCACACAAACGAATGCTCCACATGCGGGTTTCACATGCCACCAACTCCACATTCACAGGCAACTTCAGCGCCACAGCCGTTTTCAGATAGCCCTCAATGCAAAGGCTCTAGACGCAAATATTGGTGTGAGAGCTAATTCAATCAAGGAAACACTGCATGTTGGTGAAGGGCATATTGAAGAAGGATCAGCTGAGTGGTTCTTGTGGGAGAACAACTCCATTTGGCTCACTAACTTCACACACCATCAGGCTTCCAAGCAGCTCTCAAGGAAACTCAGTTTTCACACTCTATGCTTAGTGCCCTTTCACTGCATTATCTAGGAATGAATCTAGTAGAGCATCCCACACAAACGAATGCTCCACATGCGGGTTTCACATGCCACCAACTCCACATTCACAGGCAACTTCAGCGCCACAGCCGTTTTCAGATAGCCCTCAATGCAAAGGCTCTAGACGCAAATATTGGTGTGAGAGCTAATTCAATCAAGGAAACACTCCATGTTGCTGAAGGGCATATTGAAGAAGGATCAGCCGAGTGGTTCTTGTGGGAGAACAACTCCATTTGGCTCACTAACTTCACACACCATCAGGCTTCCAAGCAGCTCTCAAGAAAACTCAGTTTTCACACTCTATGCTTAGCGCCCTTTCACTGCATTATCTAGGAATGAACCTGGTAGAGCATCCCACACAAACGAATGCTCGACATGCGGGTTTCACATGCCACCAACTCCACATTCACAGGCAACTTCAGCGCCACAACCGTTTTCAGATAGCCCTCAATGCAAAGGCTCTAGACGCAAATATTGGTGTGAGAGCTAATTCAATCAAGGAAACACTGCGTGTTGGTGAAGGGCATATTGAAGAAGGATCAGCCGAGTGGTTCTTGTGGGAGAACAACTCCATTTGGCTCACTAACTTCACACACCATCAGGCTTCCAAGCAGCTCTCAAGAAAACTCAGTTTTCACACTCTATGCTTAGTGCCCTTTGAGTTCATTATCTAGGAATGAACCTGGTAGAGCATCCCACACAAACGAAGGCTCCACATGCGGGTTTCACATGCCACCAACTCCACATTCACAGGCAACTTCAGCGCCACAGCCGTTTTCAGATAGCCCTCAATGCAAAGTCTCTAGACGCAAATATTGGTGTGAGAGCTAATTCAATCAAGGAAACACTGCATGTTGGTGAAGGGCATATTGAAGACGATCAGCCGAGTGGTTCTTGTGGGAGAACAACTCCATTTGGCTCACTAACTTCACACACCATCAGGCTTCCAATCAGCTCTCAAAGAAACTCAGTTTTCATACTCTAGGCTTAATGTCCTTTGAGGGCCTAGGACTGAAATGAAGCTTGGTGAGCATCCCACACAAACGAATGCTCCACATGCGGGTTTCACATGCCACCAACTCCACATTCACAGGCAACTTCAGCGCCACAGCCGTTTTCAGATAGCCCTCAATGCAAAGGCTCTAGACGCAAATATTGGTGTGAGAGCTAATTCAATCAAGGAAACACTGCATGTTGGTGAAGGGCATATTGAAGAAGGATCAGCCGAGTGGTTCTTGTGGGAGAACAACTCCATTTGGCTCACTAACTTCACACACCATCAGGCTTCCAAGCAGCTCTCAAGAAAACTCAGTTTTCACACTCTATGCTTAGTGCCCTTTGAGTTCATTATCTAGGAATGAACCTGGTAGAGCATCCCACACAAACGAATGCTCCACATGCGGGTTTCACATGCCACCAACTCCACATTCACAGGCAACTTCAGCGCCACAGCCGTTTTCAGATAGCCCTCAATGCAAAGGCTCTAGACGCAAATATTTGTGTGAGAGCTAATTCAATCAAGGAAACACTGCATGTTGGTGAAGGGCATATTGAAGAAAGATCAGCCGAGTGGTTCTTGTGGGAGAACAACTCCATTTGGCTCACTAACTTCACACACCATCAGGCTTCCAATCAGCTCTCAAAGAAACTCAGTTTTCATACTCTAGGCTTAATGTCCTTTGAGTGCCTAGGACTGAAATGAAGCTTGGTGAGTATCCCACAGAAACGAATGCTCCACATGCGGGTTTCACATGCCACCAACTCCACATTCACAGGCAACTTCAGCGCCACAGCCATTTTCAGATAGCCCTCAGTGCAAATTCTCTAGATGCAAATATTGGTGTGAGAGCTAATTCAATCAAGGAAACACTGCATGTTGGTGAAGGGCATATTGACGAAGGATCAGCCGAGTGGTTCTTGTGGGAGAACAACTCCATTTGGCTCACTAACTTCACACACCATCAGGCTTCCAAGCAGCTCTCAAGGAAACTCAGTTTTCACACTCTATGCTTAGTGCCCTTTCACTGCATTGTCTAGGAATGAACCTGGTAGAGCATCCCACACAAACGAATGCTCCACATGCGGGTTTCACATGCCACCAACTCCACATTCACAGGCAACTTCAGCGCCACAGCCATTTTCAGATAGCCCTCAATGCAAAGGCTCTAGACGCAAATATTGGTGTGAGAGCTAATTCAATCAAGGAAACACTGCATGTTGGTGAAGGGCATATTGAAGAAGGATCAGCCGAGTGGTTCTTGTGGGAGAACAACTCCATTTGGCTCACTAACTTCACACACCATCAGGCTTCCAAGCAGCTCTCAAGGAAACTCAGTTTTCACACTCTAGGCTTAATGTCCTTTGAGTGCCTAGGACTGAAATGAAGCTTGGTGAGCATCCCACACAAACGAATGCTCCACATGCGGGTTTCACATGCCACCAACTCCACATTCACAGGCAACTTCAGCGCCACAGCCATTTTCAGATAGCCCTCAATGCAAAGGCTCTAGACGCAAATATTGGTGTGAGAGCTAATTCAATCAAGGAAACACTGCATGTTGGTGAAGGGCATATTGAAGAAGGATCAGCCGAGTGGTTCTTGTGGGAGAACAACTCCATTTGGCTCACTAACTTCACACACCATCAGGCTTCCAAGCAGCTCTCAAGGAAACTCAGTTTTCACACTCTATGCTTAGTGCCCTTTGAGTGCATTATCTAGGAGTAAACCTGGTAGAGCATCCCACACAAACGAATGCTCCACATGCGGGTTTCACATGCCACCAACTCCACATTCACAGGCAACTTCAGCGCCACAGCCATTTTCAGATAGCCCTCAATGCAAAGGCTCTAGACGCAAATATTGGTGTGAGAGCTAATTCAATCAAGGAAACACTGCATGTTGGTGAAGGGCATATTGAAGAAGGATCAGCCGAGTGGTTCTTGTGGGAGAACAACTCCATTTGGCTCACTAACTTCACACACCATCAGGCTTCCAAGCAGCTCTCAAGGAAACTCAGTTTTCACACTCTATGCTTAGTGCCCTTTGAGTGCATTATCTAGGAGTAAACCTGGTAGAGCATCCCACACAAACGAATGCTCCACATGCGGGTTTCACATGCCACCTACTCCACATTCACAGGCAACTTCAGCGCCACAGCCGTTTTCAGATAGCCCTCAATGCAAAGGCTCTAGACGCAAATATTGGTGTGAGAGCTAATTCAATCAAGGAAACACTGCATGTTGGTGAAGGGCATATTGAAGAAGGATCAGCCGAGTGGTTCTTGTGGGAGAACAACTCCATTTGGCTCACTAACTTCACACACCATCAGGCTTCCAAGCAGCTCTCAAGGAAACTCAGTTTTCACACTCAATGCTTAGTGCCCTTTGAGTGCCTAGGACTGAAATGAAGCTTGGTGAGCATCCCACACAAACGAATGCTCCACATGCGGGTTTCACATGCCACCAACTCCACATTCACAGGCAACTTCAGCGCCACAGCCGTTTTCAGATAGCCCTCAATGCAAAGGCTCTAGACGCAAATGTTGGTGTGAGAGCTAATTCAATCAAGCAAACACTGCATGTTGCTGAAGGGCATATTGAAGAAGGATCAGCCGAGTGGTTCTTGTGGGAGAACAACTCCATTTGGCTCACTAACTTCACACACCATCAGGCTTCCAAGCAGCTCTCAAGGAAACTCAGTTTTCACACTCTATGCTTAGTGCCCTTTGAGTGCATTATCTAGGAAAGAATCTAGTACAGCATTCCACACAAACGAATGTTCCACATGCGGGTTTCACATGCAACCAACTCCACATTCACAGGCAACTTCAGCGCCACAGCCGTTTTCAGATAGCCCTCAATGCAAAGGCTCTAGACGCAAATATTGGTGTGAGAGCTAATTCAATCAAGGAAACACTGCATGTTGGTGAAGGGCATATTGAAGAAGGATCAGCCGAGTGGTTCTTGTGGGAGAACAACTCCATTTGGCTCACTAACTTCACACACCATCAGGCTTCCAAGCAGCTCTCAAGAAAACTCAGTTTTCACACTCTATGCTTAGTGCCCTTTGAGTTCATTATGTAGGAATGAACCTGGTAGAGCATCCCACACAAACGAATGCTCCACATGCGGGTTTCACATGCCACCAACTCCACATTCACAGGCAACTTCAGCGCCACAGCCATTTTCAGATAGCCCTCAATGCAAATTCTCTAGATGCAAATATTGGTGTGAGAGCTAATTCAATCAAGGAAACACTGCATGTTGGTGAAGGGCATATTGACGAAGGATCAGCCGAGTGGTTCTTGTGGGAGAACAACTCCATTTGGCTCACTAACTTCACACCCCATCAGGCTTCCAAGCAGCTCTCAAGAAAACTCAGTTTTCACACTCTATGCTTAGTGCCCTTTGAGTTCATTATCTAGGAATGAACCTGGTAGAGCATCCCACACAAACGAATGCTCCACATGCGGGTTTCACATGCCACCAACTCCACATTCACAGGCAACTTCAGCGCCACAGCCATTTTCAGATAGCCCTCAATGCAAAGGCTCTAGACGCAAATATTGGTGTGAGAGCTAATTCAATCAAGGAAACACTGCATGTTGGTGAAGGGCATATTGAAGAAGGATCAGCCGAGTGGTTCTTGTGGGAGAACAACTCCATTTGGCTCACTAACTTCACACACCATCAGGCTTCCAAGCAGCTCTCAAGGAAACTCAGTTTTCACACTCTATGCTTAGTGCCCTTTGAGTGCATTATCTAGGAATGAATCTAGTAGAGCATCCCATACAAACGAATGCTCCACATGCGGGTTTCACATGCCACCAACTCCACATTCACAGGCAACTTCAGCGCCACAGCCGTTTTCAGATAGCCCTCAATGCAAAGGCTCTAGACGCAAATATTGGTGTGAGAGCTAATTCAATCAAGGAAACACTGCATGTTGGTGAAGGGCATATTGAAGAAGGATCAGCCGAGTGGTTCTTGTGGGAGAACAACTCCATTTGGCTCACTAACTTCACACACCATCAGGCTTCCAAGCAGCTCTCAAGGAAACTCAGTTTTCACACTCTAGGCTTAGTGCCCTTTGAGTTCATTATCTAGGAATGAACCTGGTAGACCATCCCACACAAACGAATGCTCCACAGACGGGTTTCACATGCCACCAACTCCACATTCACAGGCAACTTCAGCGCCACAGCCGTTTTCAGATAGCCCTCAATGCAAAGGCTCTAGACGCAAATATTGGTGTGAGAGCTAATTCAATCAAGGAAACACTGCATGTTGCTGAAGGGCATATTGAAGAAGGATCAGCCGAGTGGTTCTTGTGGGAGAACAACTCCATTTGGCTCACTAACTTCACACACCATCAGGCTTCCAAGCAGATCTCAAGGAAACTCAGTTTTCACACTCAATGCTTAGTGCCCTTTGAGTGCCTAGGACTGAAATGAAGCTTGGTGAGCATCCCACACAAACGAATGCTCCACATGCGGGTTTCACATGCCACCAACTCCACATTCACAGGCAACTTCAGCGCCACAGCCGTTTTCAGATAACCCTCAATGCAAAGGCTCTAGACGCAAATATTGGTGTGAGAGCTAATTCAATCAAGGAAACACTGCATGTTGCTGAAGGGCATATTGAAGAAGGATCAGCCGAGTGGTTCTTGTGGGAGAACAACTCCATTTGGCTCACTAACTTCACACACCATCAGGCTTCCAAGCAGCTCTCAAGGAAACTCAGTTTTCACACTCTATGCTTAGTGCCCTTTGAGTGCCTAGGACTGAAATGAAGCTTGGTGAGCATCCCACACAAACGAATGCTCCACATGCGGGTTTCACATGCCACCAACTCCACATTCACAGGCAACTTCAGCGCCACAGCCGTTTTCAGATAGCCCTCAATGCAAAGGCTCTAGACGCAAATATTGGTGTGAGAGCTAATTCAATCAAGGAAACACTGCATGTTGGTGAAGGGCATATTGAAGAAGGATCAGCCGAGTGGTTCTTGTGGGAGAACAACTCCATTTGGCTCACTAACTTCACACACCATCAGGCTTCCAAGCAGCTCTCAAGGAAACTCAGTTTTCACACTCTATGCTTAGTGCCCTTTGAGTGCATTATCTAGGAGTAAACCTGGTAGAGCATCCCACACAAACGAATGCTCCACAGGCGGGTTTCACATGCCACCAACTCCACATTCACAGGCAACTTCAGCGCCACAGCCGTTTTCAGATAGCCCTCAATGCAAAGGCTCTAGACGCAAATATTGGTGTGAGAGCTAATTCAATCAAGGAAACACTGCATGTTGGTGAAGGGCATATTGAAGAAGGATCAGCCGAGTGGTTCTTGTGGGAGAACAACTCCATTTGGCTCACTAACTTCACACACCATCAGGCTTCCAAGCAGCTCTCAAGGAAACTCAGTTTTCACACTCTATGCTTAGTGCCCTTTGAGTGCATTATCTAGGAATGAAAATGGTAGAGCATCCCACACAAACGAATGCTCCACCTGCGGGTTTCTCATGCCACCAACTCCACATTCACAGGCAACTTCAGCGCCACAGCCGCTTTCAGATAGCCCTCAATGCAAAGGCTCTAGACGCAAATATTGGTGTGAGAGTTAATTCAATCAAGGAAACACTGCATGTTGGTGAAGGGCATATTGAAGAAGGATCAGCCAAGTGGTTCTTGTGGGAAAACAACTCCATTTGGCTCACTAACTTCACACACCATCAGGCTTCCAAGCAGCTCTCAAGGAAACTCAGTTTTCACACTCTAGGCTTTATGTCCTTTGAGTGCCTAGGACTGAAATGAAGCTTGGTGAGCATCCCACACAAACGAATGCTCCACATGCGGGTTTCACATGCCACCAACTCCACATTCACAGGCAACTTCAGCGCCACAGCCATTTTCAGATAGCCCTCAATGCAAAGGCTCTAGATGCAAATATTGGTGTGAGAGCTAATTCAATCAAGGAAACACTGCATGTTGGTGAAGGGCATATTGAAGAAGGATCAGCCGAGTGGTTCTTGTGGGAGAACAACTCCATTTGGCTCACTAACTTCACACACCATCAGGCTTCCAAGCAGCTCTCAAGGAAACTCAGTTTTCACACTCTATGCTTAGTGCCCTTTCACTGCATTATCTAGGAATGAATCTAGTAGAGCATCCCACACAAACGAATGCTCCACATGCGGGTTTCACATGCCACCAACTCCACATTCACAGGCAACTTCAGCGCCACAGCCGTTTTCAGATAGCCCTCAATGCAAAGGCTCTAGACGCAAATATTGGTGTGAGAGCTAATTCAATCAAGGAAACACTGCATGTTGGTGAAGGGCATATTGAAGAAGGATCAGCCGAGTGGTTCTTCTGGGAGAACAACTCCATTTGGCTCACTAACTTCACACACCATCAGGCTTCCAAGCAGCTCTCAAGGAAACTCAGTTTTCACACTCTAGGCTTAGTGCCCTTTGAGTTCATTATCTAGGAATGAACCTGGTAGACCATCCCACACAAACGAATGCTCCACATGCGGGTTTCACATGCCACCAACTCCACATTCACAGGCAACTTCAGCGCCACAGCCGTTTTCAGATAGCCCTCAATGCAAAGGCTCTAGACGCAAATATTGGTGTGAGAGCTAATTCAATTAAGGAAACACTGCATCTTGCTGAAGGGCATATTGAAGAAGGATCAGCCGAGTGGTTCTTGTGGGAGAACAACTCCATTTGGCTCACTAACTTCACACACCATCAGGCTTCCAAGCAGCTCTCAAGGAAACTCAGTTTTCACACTCTATGCTTAGTGCCCTTTGAGTGCCTAGGACTGAAATGAAGCTTGGTGAGCATCCCACACAAACGAATGCTCCACATGCGGGTTTCACATGCCACCAACTCCACATTCACAGGCAACTTCAGCGCCACAGCCGTTTTCAGATAGCCCTCAATGTAAAGGCTCCAGATGCAAATATTGGTGTGAGAGCTAATTCAATCAAGGAAACACTGCATGTTGGTGAAGGGCATATTGAAGAAAGATCAGCCGAGTGGTTCTTGTGGGAGAACAACTCCATTTGGCTCACTAACTTCACACACCATCAGGCTTCCAAGCAGCTCTCAAGGAAACTCAGTTTTCACACTCTAGGCTTAATGTCCTTTGAGTGCCTAGGACTGAAATGAAGCTTGGTGAGCATCCCACACAATCGAATGCTCCACATGCGGGTTTCACATGCCACCAACTCCACATTCACAGGCAACTTCAGCGCCACAGCCATTTTCAGATAGCCCTCAATGCAAAGGCTCTAGACGCAAATATTGGTGTGAGAGCTAATTCAATCAAGGAAACACTGCATGTTGGTGAAGGGCATATTGAAGAAGGATCAGCCGAGTGGTTCTTGTGGGAGAACAACTCCATTTGGCTCACTAACTTCACACACCATCAGGCTTCCAAGCAGCTCTCAAGGAAACTCAGTTTTCACACTCTATGCTTAGTGCCCTTTCACTGCATTATCTAGGAGTAAACCTCTTAGATCATCCCACACAAACGAATGCTCCACATGCGGGTTTCACATGCCACCAACTCCACATTCACAGGCAACTTCAGCGCCACAGCCGTTTTCAGATAGCCCTCAATGCAAAGGCTCTAGACGCAAATATTGGTGTGAGAGCTAATTCAATCAAGGAAACACTGCATGTTGGTGAAGGGCATATTGAAGAAGGATCAGCTGAGTGGTTCTTGTGGGAGAACAACTCCATTTGGCTCACTAACTTCACACACCATCAGGCTTCCAAGCAGCTCTCAAGGAAACTCAGTTTTCACACTCTATGCTTAGTGCCCTTTCACTGCATTATCTAGGAGTAAACCTGGTAGATCATCCCACACAAACGAATGCTCCACATGCGGGTTTCACATGCCACCAACTCCACATTCACAGGCAACTTCAGCGCCACAGCCGTTTTCAGATAGCCCTCAATGCAAAGGCTCTAGACGCAAATATTGGTGTGAGAGCTAATTCAATCAAGGAAACACTGCATGTTGGTGAAGGGCATATTGAAGAAGGATCAGCCGAGTGGTTCTTGTGGGAGAACAACTCCATTTGGCTCACTAAGTTCACACACCATCAGGCTTCCAAGCAGCTCTCAAGGAAACTCAGTTTTCACACTATAGGCTTAATGTCCTTTGAGTGCCTAGGACTGAAATGAAGCTTGGTGAGCATCCCACACAAACGAATGCTCCACATGCGGGTTTCACATGCCACCAACTCCACATTCACAGGCAACTTCAGCGCCACAGCCATTTTCAGATAGCCCTCAATGCAAAGGCTCTAGACGCAAATATTGGTGTGAGAGCTAATTCAATCAAGGAAACACTGCATGTTGGTGAAGGGCATATTGAAGAAGGATCAGCCGAGAGGTTCTTGTGGGAGAACAACTCCATTTGGCTCACTAACTTCACACACCATCAGGCTTCCAAGCAGCTCTCAAGGAAACTCAGTTTTCACACTCTATGCTTAGTGCCCTTTGAGTGCATTATCTAGGAGTAAACCTGGTAGAGCATCCCACACAAACGAATGCTCCACAGGCGGGTTTCACATGCCACCAACTCCACATTCACAGGCAACTTCAGCGCCACAGCCATTTTCAGATAGCCCTCAATGCAAAGGCTCTAGATGCAAATATTTGTGTGAGAGCTAATTCAATCAAGGAAACACTGCATGTTGGTGAAGGGCATATTGAAGAAGGATCAGCCGAGTGGTTCTTGTGGGAGAACAACTCCATTTGGCTCACTAACTTCACACACCATCAGGCTTCCAAGCAGCTCTCAAGGAAACTCAGTTTTCACACTCTATGCTTAGTGCCCTTTGAGTGCATTATCTAGGAGTAAACCTGGTAGAGCATCCCACACAAACGAATGCTCCACAGGCGGGTTTCACATGCCACCAACTCCACATTCACAGGCAACTTCAGCGCCACAGCCGTTTTCAGATAGCCCTCAATGCAAAGGCTCCAGACGCAAATATTGGTGTGAGAGCTAATTCAATCAAGGAAACACTGCATGTTGGTGAAGGGCATATTGAAGAAAGATCAGCCGAGTGGTTCTTGTGGGAGAACAACTCCATTTGGCTCACTAACTTCACACACCATCAGGCTTCCAAGCAGCTCTCAAGGAAACTCAGTTTTCACACTCTAGGCTTAATGTCCTTTGAGTGCCTAGGACTGAAATGAAGCTTGGTGAGCATCCCACACAAACGAATGCTCCACATGCGGGTTTCACATGCCACCAACTCCACATTCACAGGCAACTTCAGCGCCACAGCCATTTTCAGATAGCCCTCAATGCAAAGGCTCTAGACGCAAATATTGGTGTGAGAGCTAATTCAATCAAGGAAACACTGCATGTTGGTGAAGGGCATATTGAAGAAGGATCAGCCGAGTGGTTCTTGTGGGAGAACAACTCCATTTGGCTCACTAACTTCACACACCATCAGGCTTCCAAGCAGCTCTCAAGGAAACTCAGTTTTCACACTCTATGCTTAGTGCCCTTTGAGTGCATTATCTAGGAGTAAACCTGGTAGAGCATCCCACACAAACGAATGCTCCACATGCGGGTTTCACATGCCACCAACTCCACATTCACAGGCAACTTCAGCGCCACAGCCGTTTTCAGATAGCCCTCAATGCAAAGGCTCTAGACGCAAATATTGGTGTGAGAGCTAATTCAATTAAGGAAACACTGCATCTTGCTGAAGGGCATATTGAAGAAGGATCAGCCGAGTGGTTCTTGTGGGAGAACAACTCCATTTGGCTCACTAACTTCACACACCATCAGGCTTCCAAGCAGCTCTCAAGGAAACTCAGTTTTCACACTCTATGATTAGTGCCCTTTGAGTGCCTAGGACTGAAATGAAGCTTGGTGAACATCCCACACAAAAGAATGCTCCACATGCGGGTTTCACATGCCACCAAGTCCACATTCACAGGCAACTTCAGCGCCACAGCCGTTTTCAGATAGCCCTCAATGCAAAGGCTCTAGACGCAAATATTGGTGTGAGAGCTAATTCAATCAAGGAAACACTGCATGTTGGTGAAGGGCATATTGAAGAAGGATCAGCCGAGTGGTTCTTGTGGGAGAACAACTCCATTTGGCTCACTAACTTCACACACCATCAGGCTTCCAAGCAGCTCTCAAGGAAACTCAGTTTTCACACTCTATGCTTAGTGCCCTTTGAGTGCATTATCTAGGAATGAACCTGGTAGAGCATCCCACACAAACGAATGCTCCACATGCGGGTTTCACATGCCACCAAGTCCACATTCACAGGCAACTTCAGCGCCACAGCCGTTTTCAGATAGCCCTCAATGCAAAGGCTCTAGACGCAAATATTGGTGTGAGAGCTAATTCAATCAAGGAAACACTGCATGTTGGTGAAGGGCATATTGAAGAAGGATCAGCCGAGTGGTTCTTGTGGGAGAACAACTCCATTTGGCTCACTAACTTCACACACCATCAGGCTTCTAAGCAGCTCTCAAGGAAACTCAGTTTTCACACTCTATGCTTAGTGCCCTTTGAGTACATTATCTAGGAGTAAACCTGGTAGAGCATCCCACACAAACGAATGCTCCACAGGCGGGTTTCACATGCCACCAACTCCACATTCACAGGCAACTTCAGCGCCACAGCCGTTTTCAGATAGCCCTCAATGCAAAGGCTCTAGACGCAAATATTGGTGTGAGAGCTAATTCAATCAAGGAAACACTGCATGTTGGTGAAGGGCATATTGAAGAAGGATCAGCCGAGTGGTTCTTGTGGGAGAACAACTCCATTTGGCTCACTAACTTCACACACCATCAGGCTTCCAAGCAGCTCTCAAGGAAACTCAGTTTTCACACTCTAGGCTTAATGTCCTTTGAGTGCCTAGGACTGAAATGAAGCTTGGTGAGCATCCCACACAAAGGAATGCTCCACATGCGGGTTTCACATGCCACCAACTCCACATTCACAGGCAACTTCAGCGCCACAGCCATTTTCAGATAGCCCTCAATGCAAAGGCTCTAGACGCAAATATTGGTGTGAGAGCTAATTCAATCAAGGAAACACTGCATGTTGGTGAAGGGCATATTGAAGAAGGATCAGCCGAGTGGTTCTTGTGGGAGAACAACTCCATTTGGCTCACTAACTTCACACACCATCAGGCTTCCAAGCAGCTCTCAAGGAAACTCAGTTTTCACACTCTATGCTTAGTGCCCTTTGAGTGCATTATCTAGGAGTAAACCTGGTAGAGCATCCCACACAAACGAATGCTCCACATGCGGGTTTCACATGCCACCAACTCCACATTCACAGGCAACTTCAGCGCCACAGCCGTTTTCAGATAGCCCTCAATGCAAAGGCTCTAGACGCAAATATTGGTGTGAGAGCTAATTCAATTAAGGAAACACTGCATCTTGCTGAAGGGCATATTGAAGAAGGATCAGCCGAGTGGTTCTTGTGGGAGAACAACTCCATTTGGCTCACTAACTTCACACACCATCAGGCTTCCAAGCAGCTCTCAAGGAAACTCAGTTTTCACACTCTATGCTTAGTGCCCTTTGAGTGCCTAGGACTGAAATGAAGCTTGGTGAACATCCCACACAAACGAATGCTCCACATGCGGGTTTCACATGCCACCAAGTCCACATTCACAGGCAACTTCAGCGCCACAGCCGTTTTCAGATAGCCCTCAATGCAAAGGCTCTAGACGCAAATATTGGTGTGAGAGCTAATTCAATCAAGGAAACACTGCATGTTGGTGAAGGGCATATTGAAGAAGGATCAGCCGAGTGGTTCTTGTGGGAGAACAACTCCATTTGGCTCACTAACTTCACACACCATCAGGCTTCCAAGCAGCTCTCAAGGAAACTCAGTTTTCACACTCTATGCTTAGTGCCCTTTGAGTGCATTATCTAGGAATGAACCTGGTAGAGCATTCCACACAAACGAATGCTCCACATGCGGGTTTCACATGCCACCAAGTCCACATTCACAGGCAACTTCAGCGCCACAGCCGTTTTCAGATAGCCCTCAATGCAAAGGCTCTAGACGCAAATATTGGTGTGAGAGCTAATTCAATCAAGGAAACACTGCATGTTGGTGAAGGGCATATTGAAGAAGGATCAGCCGAGTGGTTCTTGTGGGAGAACAACTCCATTTGGCTCACTAACTTCACACACCATCAGGCTTCTAAGCAGCTCTCAAGGAAACTCAGTTTTCACACTCTATGCTTAGTGCCCTTTGAGTACATTATCTAGGAGTAAACCTGGTAGAGCATCCCACACAAACGAATGCTCCACAGGCGGGTTTCACATGCCACCAACTCCACATTCACAGGCAACTTCAGCGCCACAGCCGTTTTCAGATAGCCCTCAATGCAAAGGCTCTAGACGCAAATATTGGTGTGAGAGCTAATTCAATCAAGGAAACACTGCATGTTGGTGAAGGGCATATTGAAGAAGGATCAGCCGAGTGGTTCTTGTGGGAGAACAACTCCATTTGGCTCACTAACTTCACACACCATCAGGCTTCCAAGCAGCTCTCAAGGAAACTCAGTTTTCACACTCTAGGCTTAATGTCCTTTGAGTGCCTAGGACTGAAATGAAGCTTGGTGAGCATCCCACACAAACGAATGCTCCACATGCGGGTTTCACATGCCACCAACTCCACATTCACAGGCAACTTCAGCGCCACAGCCATTTTCAGATAGCCCTCAATGCAAAGGCTCTAGACGCAAATATTGGTGTGAGAGCTAATTCAATCAAGGAAACACTGCATGTTGGTGAAGGGCATATTGAAGAAGGATCAGCCGAGTGGTTCTTGTGGGAGAACAACTCCATTTGGCTCACTAACTTCACACACCATCAGGCTTCCAAGCAGCTCTCAAGGAAACTCAGTTTTCACACTCTATGCTTAGTGCCCTTTGAGTGCATTATCTAGGAGTAAACCTGGTAGAGCATCCCACACAAACGAATGCTCCACATGCGGGTTTCACATGCCACCAACTCCACATTCACAGGCAACTTCAGCGCCACAGCCGTTTTCAGATAGCCCTCAATGCAAAGGCTCTAGACGCAAATATTGGTGTGAGAGCTAATTCAATTAAGGAAACACTGCATCTTGCTGAAGGGCATATTGAAGAAGGATCAGCCGAGTGGTTCTTGTGGGAGAACAACTCCATTTGGCTCACTAACTTCACACACCATCAGGCTTCCAAGCAGCTCTCAAGGAAACTCAGTTTTCACACTCTATGCTTAGTGCCCTTTGAGTGCCTAGGACTGAAATGAAGCTTGGTGAACATCCCACACAAAAGAATGCTCCACATGCGGGTTTCACATGCCACCAAGTCCACATTCACAGGCAACTTCAGCGCCACAGCCGTTTTCAGATAGCCCTCAATGCAAAGGCTCTAGACGCAAATATTGGTGTGAGAGCTAATTCAATCAAGGAAACACTGCATGTTGGTGAAGGGCATATTGAAGAAGGATCAGCCGAGTGGTTCTTGTGGGAGAACAACTCCATTTGGCTCACTAACTTCACACACCATCAGGCTTCCAAGCAGCTCTCAAGGAAACTCAGTTTTCACACTCTATGCTTAGTGCCCTTTGAGTGCATTATCTAGGAATGAACCTGGTAGAGCATTCCACACAAACGAATGCTCCACATGCGGGTTTCACATGCCACCAAGTCCACATTCACAGGCAACTTCAGCGCCACAGCCGTTTTCAGATAGCCCTCAATGCAAAGGCTCTAGACGCAAATATTGGTGTGAGAGCTAATTCAATCAAGGAAACACTGCATGTTGGTGAAGGGCATATTGAAGAAGGATCAGCCGAGTGGTTCTTGTGGGAGAACAACTCCATTTGGCTCACTAACTTCACACACCATCAGGCTTCTAAGCAGCTCTCAAGGAAACTCAGTTTTCACACTCTATGCTTAGTGCCCTTTGAGTACATTATCTAGGAGTAAACCTGGTAGAGCATCCCACACAAACGAATGCTCCACAGGCGGGTTTCACATGCCACCAACTCCACATTCACAGGCAACTTCAGCGCCACAGCCGTTTTCAGATAGCCCTCAATGCAAAGGCTCTAGACGCAAATATTGGTGTGAGAGCTAATTCAATTAAGGAAACACTGCATCTTGCTGAAGGGCATATTGAAGAAGGATCAGCCGAGTGGTTCTTGTGGGAGAACAACTCCATTTGGCTCACTAACTTCACACACCATCAGGCTTCCAAGCAGCTCTCAAGGAAACTCAGTTTTCACACTCTATGCTTAGTGCCCTTTGAGTGCATTATCTAGGAATGAACCTGGTAGAGCATTCCACACAAACGAATGCTCCACATGCGGGTTTCACATGCCACCAACTCCACATTCACAGGCAACTTCAGCGCCACAGCCGTTTTCAGATAGCCCTCAATGCAAAGGCTCTAGACGCAAATATTGGTGTGAGAGCTAATTCAATCAAGGAAACACTGCATGTTGGTGAAGGGCATATTGAAGAAGGATCAGCCGAGTGGTTCTTGTGGGAGAACAACTCCATTTGGCTCACTAACTTCACACACCATCAGGCTTCCAAGCAGCTCTCAAGGAAACTCAGTTTTCACACTCTAGGCTTAATGTCCTTTGAGTGCCTAGGACTGAAATGAAGCTTGGTGAGCATCCCACACAAACGAATGCTCCACATGCGGGTTTCACATGCCACCAACTCCACATTCACAGGCAACTTCAGCGCCACAGCCATTTTCAGATAGCCCTCAATGCAAAGGCTCTAGACGCAAATATTGGTGTGAGAGCTAATTCAATCAAGGAAACACTGCATGTTGGTGAAGGGCATATTGAAGAAGGATCAGCCGAGTGGTTCTTGTGGGAGAACAACTCCATTTGGCTCACTAACTTCACACACCATCAGGCTTCCAAGCAGCTCTCAAGGAAACTCAGTTTTCACACTCTAGGCTTAGTGCCCTTTGAGTTCATTATCTAGGAATGAACCTGGTAGACCATCCCACACAAACGAATGCTCCACATGCGGGTTTCACATGCCACCAACTCCACATTCACAGGCAACTTCAGCGCCACAGCCATTTTCAGATAGCCCTCAATGCAAAGGCTCTAGACGCAAATATTGGTGTGAGAGTTAATTCAATCAAGGAAACACTGCATGTTGGTGAAGTGCATATTGAAGAAGGATCAGCCGAGTGGTTCTTGTGGGAGAACAACTCCATTTGGCTCACTAACTTCACACACCATCAGGCTTCCAAGCAGCTCTCAAGGAAACTCAGTTTTCACACTCTATGCTTAGTGCCCTTTGAGTGCATTATCTAGGAGTAAACCTGGTAGAGCATCCCACACAAACGAATGCTCCACAGGCGGGTTTCACATGCCACCAACTCCACATTCACAGGCAACTTCAGCGCCACAGCCGTTTTCAGATAGCCCTCAATGCAAAGGCTCCAGACGCAAATATTGGTGTGAGAGCTAATTCAATCAAGGAAACACTGCATGTTGGTGAAGGGCATATTGAAGAAAGATCAGCCGAGTGGTTCTTGTGGGAGAACAACTCCATTTGGCTCACTAACTTCACACACCATCAGGCTTCCAAGCAGCTCTCAAGGAAACTCAGTTTTCACACTCTAGGCTTAATGTCCTTTGAGTGCCTAGGACTGAAATGAAGCTTGGTGAGCATCCCACACAAACGAAGGCTCCACATGCGGGTTTCACATGCCACCAACTCCACATTCACAGGCAACTTCAGCGCCACAGCCATTTTCAGATAGCCCTCAATGCAAAGGCTCTAGACGCAAATATTGGTGTGAGAGCTAATTCAATCAAGGAAACACTACATGTTGGTGAAGGGCATATTGAAGAAGGATCAGCCGAGTGGTTCTTGTGGGAGAACAACTCCATTTGGCTCACTAACTTCACACACCATCAGGCTTCCAAGCAGCTCTCAAGGAAACTCAGTTTTCACACTCTATGCTTAGTGCCCTTTGAGTGCATTATCTAGGAGTAAACCTGGTAGAGCATCCCACACAAACGAATGCTCCACAGGCGGGTTTCACATGCCACCAACTCCACATTCACAGGCAACTTCAGCGCCACAGCCGTTTTCAGATAGCCCTCAATGCAAAGGCTCTAGACGCAAATATTGGTGTGAGAGCTAATTCAATTAAGGAAACACTGCATCTTGCTGAAGGGCATATTGAAGAAGGATCAGCCGAGTGGTTCTTGTGGGAGAACAACTCCATTTGGCTCACTAACTTCACACACCATCAGGCTTCCAAGCAGCTCTCAAGGAAACTCAGTTTTCACACTCTATGCTTAGTGCCCTTTGAGTGCCTAGGACTGAAATGAAGCTTGGTGAACATCCCACACAAAAGAATGCTCCACATGCGGGTTTCACATGCCACCAAGTCCACATTCACAGGCAACTTCAGCGCCACAGCCGTTTTCAGATAGCCCTCAATGCAAAGGCTCTAGACGCAAATATTGGTGTGAGAGCTAATTCAATCAAGGAAACACTGCATGTTGGTGAAGGGCATATTGAAGAAGGATCAGCCGAGTGGTTCTTGTGGGAGAACAACTCCATTTGGCTCACTAACTTCACACACCATCAGGCTTCCAAGCAGCTCTCAAGGAAACTCAGTTTTCACACTCTATGCTTAGTGCCCTTTGAGTGCATTATCTAGGAATGAACCTGGTAGAGCATTCCACACAAACGAATGCTCCACATGCGGGTTTCACATGCCACCAAGTCCACATTCACAGGCAACTTCAGCGCCACAGCCGTTTTCAGATAGCCCTCAATGCAAAGGCTCTAGACGCAAATATTGGTGTGAGAGCTAATTCAATCAAGGAAACACTGCATGTTGGTGAAGGGCATATTGAAGAAGGATCAGCCGAGTGGTTCTTGTGGGAGAACAACTCCATTTGGCTCACTAACTTCAACACACACACTCACCATCAGGCTTCCAAGCAGCTCTCAAGGAACCTCAGTTTTCACACTCTATGCTTAGTGCCCTTTGAGTGCATTATCTAGGAATGAACCTGGTAGAGCATTCCACACAAACGAATGCTCCACATGCGGGTTTCACATGCCACCAAGTCCACATTCACAGGCAACTTCAGCGCCACAGCCGTTTTCAGATAGCCCTCAATGCAAAGGCTCTAGACGCAAATATTGGTGTGAGAGCTAATTCAATCAAGGAAACACTGCATGTTGGTGAAGGGCATATTGAAGAAGGATCAGCCGAGTGGTTCTTGTGGGAGAACAACTCCATTTGGCTCACTAACTTCACACACCATCAGGCTTCTAAGCAGCTCTCAAGGAAACTCAGTTTTCACACTCTATGCTTAGTGCCCTTTGAGTACATTATCTAGGAGTAAACCTGGTAGAGCATCCCACACAAACGAATGCTCCACAGGCGGGTTTCACATGCCACCAACTCCACATTCACAGGCAACTTCAGCGCCACAGCCGTTTTCAGATAGCCCTCAATGCAAAGGCTCTAGACGCAAATATTGGTGTGAGAGCTAATTCAATCAAGGAAACACTGCATGTTGGTGAAGGGCATATTGAAGAAGGATCAGCCGAGTGGTTCTTGTGGGAGAACAACTCCATTTGGCTCACTAACTTCACACACCATCAGGCTTCCAAGCAGCTCTCAAGGAAACTCAGTTTTCACACTCTAGGCTTAATGTCCTTTGAGTGCCTAGGACTGAAATGAAGCTTGGTGAGCATCCCACACAAACGAATGCTCCACATGCGGGTTTCACATGCCACCAACTCCACATTCACAGGCAACTTCAGCGCCACAGTAATTTTCAGATAGCCCTCAATGCAAAGGCTCTAGACGCAAATATTGGTGTGAGAGCTAATTCAATCAAGGAAACACTGCATGTTGGTGAAGGGCATATTGAAGAAGGATCAGCCGAGTGGTTCTTGTGGGAGAACAACTCCATTTGGCTCACTAACTTCACACACCATCAGGCTTCCAAGCAGCTCTCAAGGAAACTCAGTTTTCACACTCTATGCTTAGTGCCCTTTGAGTGCATTATCTAGGAGTAAACCTGGTAGAGCATCCACACAAACGAATGCTCCACAGGCGGGTTTCACATGCCACCAACTCCACATTCACAGGCAACTTCAGCGCCACAGCCGTTTTCAGATAGCCCTCAATGCAAAGGCTCTAGACGCAAATATTGGTGTGAGAGCTAATTCAATTAAGGAAACACTGCATCTTGCTGAAGGGCATATTGAAGAAGGATCAGCCGAGTGGTTCTTGTGGGAGAACAACTCCATTTGGCTCACTAACTTCACACACA
>NW_026701520.1:0-106695 GCF_030435755.1 Ochotona princeps | reverse complement strand
TTCAGCGCCAAAGCCGTTTTCAGAGAGCCCTCAATGCAAAGGTTCTAGACGCAAATATTGGTGTGAGAGCTAATTCAATCAAGGAAACACTGCATGTTGGTGAAGCGCATATTGAAGAAGAATCAGCCGAGTGGTTCTTGTGGGAGAACAACTCCATTTGGCTCACTAACTTCACACACCATCAGGCTTCCAAGCAGCTCTCAAGGAAACTCAGCTTCCACACTGTAGGCTTAATTCCCTTTGAGTGCATTATCTAGGAAGGAACCTGGTAGGGCATCCCACACAAACCAATGCTCCACATGCGGGTTTCACATGCCACCAACTCCACATTCACAGAAAACTTCAGCGCCAAAGCCGTTTTCATATACCCCTCAATGCAAAGGCTCTAATCGCTAATATTGGTGTGAGAGCTAATTCAATCAAGGAAACACTGCATGTTGGTGAAGCGCATATTGAAGAAGAATCAGCCGAGTGGTTCTTGTGGGAGAACAACTCCATTTGGCTCACTAACTTCACACACCATCAGGCTTCCAAGCAGCTCTCAAGGAAACTCAGCTTTCACACTCTAGGCTTAATGCCCTTTGAGTGCATTATCTAGGACTGAAATGAACCTTGGTGAGCATCCCACACAAACCAATGCTCCACATGCGGGTTTCACATGCCACCAACTCCACATTCACAGACAACTTCAGCTACAAAGCCGTTTTCAGATAGCCCTCAAGGCAAAGGCTCTAGGAGCAAATATTTGTGTGAGAGCTAATTCAATCAAGGAAACACTGCATGTTGGTGAAGCGCATATTGAAGAAGAATCAGCCGAGTGGTTCTTGTGGGAGAACAACTCCATTTGGCTCACTAACTTCACACACCATCAGGCTTCCAAGCAGCTCTCAAGTAAACTCAGCTTTCACACTCTAGGCTTAATGCCCTTTGAGTGCATTATCTAGGACTGAAATGAACCTTGGTGAGCTTCCCACACAAACCAATGCTCCACATGCGGGTTTCACATGCCTCAAACTCCACATTCACAGACAACTTCAGCGCCAAAGCCGTTTTCAGATAGCCCTCAATGCAAAGGCTCTAATCGCTAATATTGGTGTGAGAGCTAATTCAATCAAGGAAACACTGCATGTTGGTGAAGCGCATATTGAAGAAGAATCAGCCGAGTGGTTCTTGTGGGAGAACAACTCCATTTGGCTCACTAACTTCACACACCATCAGGCTTCCAAGCAGCTCTCAAGGAAACGCAGTTTTCACACTCTAGGCTTAATGCCCTTTGAGTGCCTAGGACTGAAATGTACCTGGTAGAGCATCCCACACAAACCAATGCTCCACATGCGGATTTCACATGCCACCAACTCCACATTCACAGACAACTTCAGTGCCAAAGCGCTTTTTAGATAGCCCTCAATACAAAGGCTCTAGGTGCAAATATTGTTGTGAGAGCTAATTCAATCAAGGAAACACTGCATGTTGGTGAAGCGCATATTGAAGAAGAATCAGCCGAGTGGATCTTGTGGGAGAACAACTCCATTTGGCTCACTAACTTCACACACCATCAGGCTTCCAAGCAGTTCTCAAGGAAACTCAGTTTTCACACTCTAGGCTTAATGCCCTTTGAGTGCATTATGTGGGAATGAACCTGGTAGAGCATCCCACACAAACCAATGCTCCAGATGCGGGTTTCACATGCCACCAACTCCACATTCACAGACAACTTCCTAGCCAAATCCGTTTTCAGATAGCCCTCAATGCAAAGGCTCTAGGCGCAAATATTGGTGTGAGAGCTAATTCAATCAAGGAAACACTGCATGTTGGTGAAGGGCATATTGAAGAAGAATCAGCCGAGTGGTTCTTGTGGGAGAACAACTCCATTTGGCTCACTAACTTCACACACCATCAGGCTTCCAAGCAGCTCTCAAGGAAACTCAGCTTTCACACTCTAGGCTTAATGCCCTTTGAGTGCATTATCTAGGACTGAAATGAACCTTGGTGAGCATCCCACACAAATCAATGCTCCACATGCGGATTTCACATGCCACCAACTCCACATTCACAGACAACTTCAGTGCCAAAGCGCTTTTTAGATAGCCCTCAATACAAAGGATCTAGGTGCAAATATTGTTGTGAGAGCTAATTCAATCAAGGAAACACTGCATGTTGGTGAAGCGCATATTGAGGAAGAATCAGCCGAGTGGTTCTTGTGGGAGAACAACTCCATTTGGCTCACTAACTTCACACACCATCAGGCTTCCAAGCAGTTCTCATGGAAACTCAGTTTTCACACTCTAGGCTTAATGCCCTTTGAGTGCATTATGTGGGAATGAACCTGGTAGAGCATCGAACACAAACCAATGCTCCACATGCGGGTTTCACATGCCACCAACTCCACATTCACAGACAACTTCCTAGCCAAAGCCGTTTTCAGATAGCCCTCAATGCAAAGGCTCTAGGCGCAAATATTGGTGTGAGAGCTAATTCAATCAAGGAAACACTGCATGTTGGTGAAGCGCATATTGAAGAAGAATCAGCCGAGTGGTTCTTGTGGGAGAACAACTCCATTTGGCTCACTAACTTCACACACCACCAGGCTTCCAAGAAGCTCTCAAGGAAACTCAGCTTCCACACTCTAGGCTTAATTCCCTTTGAGTGCATTATCTCGGAAGGAACCTGGTAGGGCATCCCACACAAACCAATGCTCCACATGCGGGTTTCACATGCCACCAACTCCACATTCACAGACAACTTCCTAGCCAAAGCCGTTTTCAGATAGCCCTCAATGCAAAGGCTCTAATCGCTAATATTGGTGTGAGAGCTAATTCAATCAAGGAAACACTGCATGTTGGTGAAGCGCATATTGAAGAAGAATCAGCCGAGTGGTTCTTGTGGGAGAACAACTCCATTTGGCTCACTAACTTCACACACCATCAGGCTTCCAAGCAGCTCTCAAGGAAACTCAGCTTTCACACTCTAGGCTTAATGCCCTTTGAGTGCATTATCTAGGACTGAAATGAACCTTGGTGAGCATCCCACACAAACCAATGCTCCACATGCGGATTTCACATGCCACCGACTCCACATTCACAGACAACTTCAGTGCCAAAGCGCTTTTTAGATAGCCCTCAATACAAAGGCTCTAGGTGCAAATATTGTTGTGAGAGCTAATTCAATCAAGGAAACACTGCATGTTGGTGAAGCGCATATTGAAGAAGAATCAGCCGAGTGGTTCTTGTGGCAGAACAACTCCATTTGGCTCACTAACTTCACACACCATCATGCTTCCAAGCAGCCTTCAAGGAAACTCAGCTTTCACACTCTAGGCTTAATGCCCTTTGAGTGCCTAGGACTGAAATGAAGCTTGGTGAGCATCCCACACAAACCAATGCTCCACATGCGGATTTCACATGCCACCAACTCCACATTCACAGACAACTTCAGTGCCAAAGCGCTTTTTAGATAGCCCACAATACAAAGGCTCTAGGTGCAAATATTGTTGTGAGAGCTAATTCAATCAAGGAAACACTGCATGTTGGTGAAGCGCATATTGAAGAAGAATCAGCCGAGTGGTTCTTGTGGGAGAACAACTCCATTTGGCTCACTCTCTTCACACACCATCAGGCTTCCAAGCAGTTCTCAAGGAAACTCAGTTTTCACACTCTAGGCTTAATGCCCTTTGAGTGCATTATGTGGGAATGAACCTGGTAGAGCATCCCACACAAACCAATGCTCCAGATGCGGGTTTCACATGCCACCAACTCCACATTCACAGACAACTTCCTAGCCAAATCCGTTTTCAGATAGCCCTCAATGCAAAGACTCTAGGCGCAAATATTGGTGTGAGAGCTAATTCAATCAAGGAAACACTGCATGTTGGTGAAGCGCATATTGAAGAAGAATCAGCCGAGGGGTTCTTGTGGGAGAACAACTCCATTTGGCTCACTAACTTCACACACCACCAGGCTTCCAAGCAGCTCTCAAGGAAACTCAGCTTCCACACTCTAGGCTTAATTCCCTTTGAGTGCATTATCTAGGAAGGAACCTGGTAGGGCATCCCACACAAACCAATGCTCCACATGCGGGTTTCACATGCCACCAACTCCACATTCACAGACAACTTCCTAGCCAAAGCCGTTTTCAGATAGCCCTCAATGCAAAGGCTCTAATCGCTAATATTGGTGTGAGAGCTAATTCAATCAAGGAAACACTGCATGTTGGTGAAGCGCATATTGAAGAAGAATCAGCCGAGTGGTTCTTGTGGGAGAACAACTCCATTTGGCTCACTAACTTCACACACCATCAGGCTTCCAAGCAGCTCTCAAGGAAACTCAGCTTTCACTCTCTAGGCTTAATGCCCTTTGAGTGCATTATCTAGGACTGAAATGAACCTTGGTGAGCATCCCACACAAACCAATGCTCCACATGCGGGTTTCACATGCCACCAACTCCACATTCACAGACAACTTCAGTGCCAAAGCGCTTTTTAGATAGCCCTCAATACAAAGGCTCTAGGTGCAAATATTGGTGTGAGAGCTGATTCAATCAAGGAAACACTGCATGTTGGTGAAGCGCATATTGAAGAAGAATCAGCCGAGTGGTTCTTGTGGGAGAACAACTCCATTTGGCTCACTAACTTCACACACCATCATGCTTCCAAGCAGCCTTCAAGGAAACTCAGCTTTCACACTCTAGGCTTAATGCCCTTTAAGTGCCTGGGATTGAAATGAATCTTGGTGAGCATTCCACACAAACGAATGCTCCACATGCGGGTTTCACATGCCACCAACTCCACATTCACAGACAACTTCAGCGCCAAAGCCGTTTTCAGATAGCCCTCAATACAAAGGCTCTAGGCGCAAATATTGGTGTGAGAGCTAATTCAATCAAGGAAACACTGCATGTTGGTGAAGAGCATATTGAAGAAGAATCAGCCGAGTGGTTCTTGTGGGAGAACAACTCCATTTGGCTCACTAACTTCACACACCATCAGGCTTCCAAGCAGCTCTCAAGGAAACTCAGCTTTCACACTCTAGGCTTAATGCCCTTTGAGTGCATTATCTAGGACTGAAATGAACCTTGGTGAGCATCCCACACAAACCAATGCTCCACATGCGGATTTCACATGCCACCAACTCCGCATTCACAGACAACTTCAGTGCCAAAGCGCTTTTTAGATAGAACTCAATACAAAGGCTCTAGGTGCAAATATTGTTGTGAGAGCTGATTCAATCAAGGAAACACTGCATGTTGGTGAAGCGCATATTGAAGAAGAATCAGCCGAGTGGTTCTTGTGGGAGAACAACTCCATTTGGCTCACTAACTTTACACACCATCATGCTTCCAAGCAGCCTTCAAGGAAACTCAGCTTTCACACTCTAGGCTTAATGCCCTTTAAGTGCCTGGGATTGAAATGAAGCTTGGTGAGCATTCCACACAAACGAATGCTCCACATGCGGGTTTCACATGCCACCAACTCCACATTCACCGACAACTTCAGCGCCAAAGCCGTTTTCATATAGCCCTCAATGCAAAGGCTCTAATCGCTAATATTGGTGTGAGAGCTAATTCAATCAAGGAAACACTGCATGTTGGTGAAGCGCATTTTGAAGAAGAATCAGCCGAGTGGTTCTTGTGGGAGAACAACTCCATTTGGCTCACTAACTTCACACACCATCAGGCTTCCAAGCAGCTCTCAAGGAAACTCAGCTTTCACACTCTAGGCTTAATGCCCTTTGAGTGCATTATCTAGGACTGAAATAAAGCTTGGTGAGCATCCCACACAAACCAATGCTCCACATGCGGATTTCACATGCCACCAACTCCACATTCACAGACAACTTCAGTGCCAAAGCGCTTTTTTGATAGCAATCAATACAAAGGCTCTAGGTGCAAATATTGTTGTGAGAGCTAATTCAATCAAGGAAACACTGCATGTTGGTGAAGCGCATATTGAAGAAGAATCAGCCGAGTGGTTCTTGTGGGAGAACAACTCCATTTGGCTCACTAACTTCACACACCATCAGGCTTCCAAGGAGTTCTCAAGGAAACTCAGTTTTCACACTCTAGGCTTAATGCCCTTTGAGTGCATTATCTAGGAATGAACCTGGTACAACTTCCCACACAAACCAATGCTCCACATGCGGGTTTCACATGCCACCAACTCCACATTCACAGGCAACTTCAGCGCCAAAGCCATTTTCAGATAGCCCTCAATACAAAGGCTCTAGGCGCAAATATTGTTGTGAGAGCTAATTCAATCAAGGAAACACAGCATGTTGGTGAAGCGCATATTGAAGAAGAATCAGCCGAGTGGTTCTTGTGGGAGAACAACTCCATTTGGCTCACTAAATTCACACACCATCAGGCTTCCAAGCAGCTCTCAAGGAAACTCAGTATTCACACTCTAGGCTTAATGCCCTTTGAGTGCATTATCTAGGAATGAACCTGGTAGAGCATCCCACACAAACCAATGCTCCACATGCGGGTTTCACATGCCACCAACTCCACATTCACAGACAACTTCAGCGCCAAAGCCGTTTTCAGATAGCCCTCAATGCGAAGGCTCTAGGCTCTAATATTGGTGTGAGAGCTAATTCAATCAAGGAAACACTGCATGTTGGTGAAGCGCATATTGAAGAAGAATCAGCCGATTGGTTCTTGTGGGAGAACAACTCCATTTCGCTAACTGACTTCACACACCATCAGACTTCCAAGCAGCTCTCAAGGAAACTCAGCTTTCACACTCTAGGCTTAATGCCCTTTGAGTGCCTAGGACTGAAATGAACCTTGGTGAGCTTCCCACACAAACCAATGCTCCACATGCGGGTTTCACATGCCACCAACTCCACATTCACAGACAACTTCAGCTCCAAAGCCGTTTTCAGATAGCCCTCAATACAAAGGCTTTAGGCGCAAATATTGGTGTTAGAGCTAATTCAATCAAGGAAACACTGCATGTTGGTGAAGCGCATATTGAAGAAGAATCAGCCGAGTGGTTCTTGTGGGAGAACAACTCCATTTGGCTCACTAACTTCACACACCATCAGACTTCCAAGCAGCTCTCAAGGAAACTCAGCTTTCACACTCTAGGCTTAATGCCCTTTGAGTGCATTATCTAGGAATGAACATGGTACAGCTTCCATAAAAAACAATGCTCCCCATGCGGGTTTCACATGCCACCAACTCAACATTCACAGGCAACTTCAGCGCCAAAGCCATTTTCAGATAGCCCTCAATACAAAGGCTCTAGGCGCAAATATTGGTGTGAGAGCTAATTCAATCAAGGAAACACTGCATGTTGGTGAAGCGCATATTGAAGAAGAATCAGCCGAGTGGTTCTTGTGGGAGAACAACTCCATTTGGCTCACTAACTTCACACACCATCAGGCTTCCAAGCAGCTCTCAAGGAAACTCAGCTTTCACACTCTAGGCTTAGTGCCCTTTGAGTGAATTATCTAGGAATGAACCTGGTAGAGCATCCCACACAAACGAATGCTCCACATGCGGGTTTCACATGCCACCAACTCCACATTCACACACAACTTCCTAGCCAAAGCCGTTTTCAGATAGCCCTCAATGCGAAGGCTCTAGGCGCTAATATTGGTGTGAGAGCTAATTTAATCAAGGAAACACTGCATGTTGGTGAAGCGCATATTGAAGAAGAATCAGCCGAGTGGTTCTTGTGGGAGAACAACTCCATTTGGCTCACTAACTTCACACACCGTCAGGCTTCCAAGCTGCTCTCAAGGAAACTCAGCTTTCACACTCTAGGCTTAATGCCCTTTGAATGCCTAGGACTGAAATGAAGCTTGGTGAGCATCCCACACAAACCAATGCTCCACATGCGGGTTTCACATGCCACCAACTCCACATTCACAGACAACTTCAGCGCCAAAGCCGTTTTCAGATAGCCCTCAATACAAAGGCTCTAGGCGCAAATATTGTTGTGAGAGCTAATTCAATCAAGGAAACACTGCATGTTGGTGAAGCGCATATTGAAGAAGAATCAGCCGATTGGTTCTTGTGGGAGAACAACTCCATTTGGCTCACTAACTTCACACACCATCAGGCTTCCAAGCAGCTCTCAAGGAAACTCAGCTTTCACACTCTAGGCTTAATGCCCTTTGAGTGCATTATCTAGGAATGAACCTGGTAGAGAATCCCACACAAACCAATGCTCCACATGCGGGTTTCACATGCCACCAACTCCACATTCACAGACAACTTCAGGGCCAAAGCCATTTTCAGATAGCCCTAAATACATAGGCTCTAGGCGCAAATATTGGTGTGAGAGCTAATTCAATCAAGGAAAGACTGCATGTTGGTGAAGCGCATATTGAAGAAGCATCAGCCGAGTGGTTCTTGTGGGAGAACAACTCTATTTGGCTCACTAACTTCACACACCATCATGCTTCCAAGCAGCCTTCAAGGAAACTCAGCTTTCACACTCTAGGCTTCATGCCCTTTGAGTGCCTGGGATTGAAATGAAGCTTGGTGAGCTTCCCACACAAACGAATGCTCCACATGCGTGTTTCACATGCCACCAACCCCACATTCACAGACAACTTCAGCGCCAAAGCCGTTTTCAGATAGCCCTCAATACAAAGGCTCTAGGCGCAAATATTTGTGTGAGAGCTAATTCAATCAAGGAAACACTGCATGTTGGTGAAGCGGATATTGAAGAAGAATCATCTGAGTGGTTCTTGTGGGAGAACAACTCCATTTGGCTCACTAACTTCACACACCATCAGGCTTCCAAGCAGCTCTCAAGGAAACTCAGTTTTCACACTCTAGGCTTAATGCCCTTTGAGTGCATTATCTAGGACTGTAATGAAGCTTGGTGAGCTTCCCACACAAACCAATGCTCCACATGCGGGTTTCACATGCCACCAACTCCACATTCACAGACAACTTCAGCGCCAAAGCCGTTTTCAGATAGCCCTCAATGCAAAGGCTCTAATCGCTAATATTGGTGTGAGAGCTAATTCAATCAAGGAAACACTGCATGTTGGTGAAGTGCATATTGAAGAAGAATCAGCTGAGTGGTTCTTGTGGGAGAACAACTCCATTTGGCTCACTAACTTCACACACCATCAGGCTTCCAAGCAGCTCTCAAGGAAACTCAGTTTTCACACTCTAGGCTTAATGCCCTTTGAGTGCATTATGAAGGAATGAACCTGGTAGAGCATCCCACACAAACCAATGCTCCACATGCGGGTTTCACATGCCACCAACTCCACATTCACAGACAACTTCCTAGCCAAAGCCGTTTTCAGATAGCCCTCAATGCAAAGGCTCTAGGCACAAATATTGGTGTGAGAGCTAATTCAATCAAGGAAACACTGCATGTTGGTGAAGCGCATATTGAAGGAGAATCAGCCGAGTGGTTCTTGTGGGAGAACAACTCCATTTGGCTCACTAACTTCACACACCACCAGGCTTCCAAGCAGCTCTCAAGGAAACTCAGCTTCCACACTCAAGGCTTAATGCCCTTTGAGTGCATTATCTAGGAAGGAACCTGGTAGGGCATCCCACACAAACCAATGCTCCACATCCGGGTTTTACATGCCACCAACTCCACATTCACAGACAACTTCAGCGCCAAAGCCGTTTTCAGATAGCCCTCAATGCAAAGGCTCTAGGAGCAAATATTGGTGTGAGAGCTAATTCAATCAAGGAAACACTGCATGTTGGTGAAGCACATATTGAAGAAGAATCAGGCGATTGGTTCTTGTGGCAGAACAACTCCATTTGGCTCACTAACTTCACACACCATCATGCTTCCAAGCAGCCTTCAAGGAAACTCAGCTTTCACACTCTAGGCTTAATGCCCTTTAAGTGCCTGGGATTGAAATGAAGCTTGGTGAGCATTCCACACAAACGAATGCTCCACATGTGGGTTTCACATGCCACCAACTCCACATTCACAGACAACTTCAGCGCCAAAGCCATTTTCAGATAGCCCTCAATACAAAGGCTCTAGGTGCAAATATTGGTGTGAGAGCTAATTCAATCAAGGAAACACTGCATGTTGGTGAAGCGCATATTGAAGAAGAATCAGCCGAGGGGTTCTTGTGGGAGAACAACTCCGTTTGGCTCACTAACTTCACACACCATCAGGCTTCCAAGCAGTTCTCAAGGAAACTCAGTTTTCACACTCTAAGCTTAATGCCCTTTGAGTGCATTATGTGGGAATGAACCTGGTAGAGCATCCCACACACACCAATGCTCCACATAAGGGTTTCACATGCCACCAACTCCACACTCACAGACAACTTCAGCGCCAAAGCCGTTTTCAGATAGCCCTCAATGCAAAGGCTCTAATCGCTAATATTGGTGTGAGAGCTAATTCAATCAAGGAAACACTGCATGTTGGTGAAGCGCATATTGAAGAAGAATCAGCCGAGTGGTTCTTGTGGGAGAACAACTCCATTTGGCTCACTAACTTCACACACCATCAGGCTTCCAAGCAGCTCTCAAGGAAACTCAGCTTTCACACTCTAGGCTTAATGCCCTTTGAGTGCAATATCTAGGACTGAAATGAACCTTGGTGAGCATCCCACACAAACCAATGCTCCACATGCGGATTTCACATGCCACCAACTCCACATTCACAGACAACTTCAGTGCCAAAGCGCTTTTTAGATAGCCCTCAATACAAAGGCTCTAGGTGCAAATATTGTTGTGAGAGCTAATTCAATCAAGGAAACACTGCATGTTGGTGAAGCGCATATTGAAGAAGAATCAGCCGAGTGGTTCTTGTGGGAGAACAACTCCATTTGGCTCACTAACTTCACACACCATCAGGCTTCCAAGCAGCTCTCAAGGAAACTCAGCTTCCACACTCTAGGCTTAATGCCCTTTGAGTGCATTATGTGGGAATGAACCTGGTAGAGCATCCCACACAACCCAATGCTCCAGATGCGGGTTTCACATGCCACCAACTCCACATTCACAGACAACTTCCTAGCCAAATCCGTTTTCAGATAGCCCTCAATGCAAAGGCTCTAGGCGCAAATATTGGTGTGAGAGCTAATTCAATCAAGGAAACACTGCATGTTGGTGAAGCGCATATTGAAGAAGAATCAGCCGAGTGGTTCTTGTGGGAGAACAACTCCATTTGGCTCACTAACTTCACACACCACCAGGCTTCCAAGCAGCTCTCAAGGAAACTCAGCTTCCACACTCTAGGCTTAATTCCCTTTGAGTGCATTATCTAGGAAGGAACCTGGTAGGGCATCCCACACAAACCAATGCTCCACATGCGGGTTTCACATGCCACCAACTCCACATTCACAGAAAACTTCAGCGCCAAAGCCGTTTTCAGATAGCCCTCAATGCAAAGGCTCTAATCGCTAATATTGGTGTGAGAGCTAATTCAATCAAGGAAACACTGCATGTTGGTGAAGCGCATATTGAAGAAGAATCAGCCGAGTGGTTCTTGTGGGAGAACAACTCCATTTGGCTCACTAACTTCACACACCATCAGGCTTCCAAGCAGCTCTCAAGGAATCTCAGCTTTCACACTCTAGGCTTAATGTCCTTTGAGTGCCTAGGACTGAAATGAAGCTTGGTGAGCTTCCCACACAAACCAATGCTCCACATGCGGGTTTCACATGCCACCAACTCTACATTCACAGACAACTTCCTAGCTAAAGCCGTTTTCAGATAGCCCTCAACAAAAAAGGCTCTAGGCGCAAATATTGGTGTGAGAGCTAATACAATCAAGGAAACGCTGCATGTTGGTGAAGCGCATATTGAAGACGAATCAGCCGAGTGGTTCTTGTGGGAGAACAACTCCATTTGGCTCACTAACTTCACACACCATCAGGCTTCCAAGCAGCTCTCAAGGAAACTCAGTTTTCACACTTTAGGCTTAATGCCCTTTGAGTGCATTATCTAGGAATGAACCTGGTAGAGCATCCCACACAAACCAATGCTCCACATCCGGGTTTCATATGCAACCAACTCCACATTCACAGACAACTTCCTAGCCAAAACCGTTTTCAGATAGATCTCAATACAAAGGCTCTAGGCACAAATATTTTTGTGAGACCTAATTTAATCAAGGAAGCACTGCATGTTGGTGAAGTGCATATTGAAGAAGAATCAGCCGAGTGGTTCTTGTGGGAGAACAACTCCATTTGGCTCACTAACTTCACACACCATCAGGCTTCCAAGCAGCTCTCCAGGAAACTCAACTTTCACACTCTAGGCTTAATGCCCTTTGAGTGCTTAGGACTGAAATGAAGCTTGGTGAGCATCCCACACAAACCAATGCTCCACATGCTGGTTTCACATGCCACCAACTCCACATTCACAGACAACTTCCTAACTAAAGTCGTTTTCAGATAGCCCTCAATACAAAGGCTCTAGGCGCAAATACTAGTGTGAGAGCTAATTCAATCAAGGAAATACTGCATGTTGGTGAAGGACATATTGAAGAAAAATCAGCCGAGTGGTTCTTGTGGGAGAACAACTCCATTTGGCTCACTAACTTCACACACCATCAGGCTTCCAAGCAGCTCTCAAGGAAACTAAGCTTTCACACACTAGGCTTAATGCCCTTTGAGTGCCTAGGACTGAAATGAAGCTTGGTGAGCTTCTCACACAAACCAATGCTCCACATGCTGGTTTCACATGCCACCAACTCCACATTCACAGACAACTTCCTAGCTAAAGTCGTTTTCAGATAGCCCTCAATACAAAGGCTCTAGGCGCAAATACTAGTGTGAGAGCTAATTCAATCAAGGAAACACTGCATGTTGGTGAAGCACATATTGAAGAAGAATCAGCCGAGTGGTTCTTGTGGGAGAACAACTCCATTTGGCTCACTAACTTCACACACCATCAGGCTTAAAAGCAGCTCTCAAGGAAACTCAGCTTTCACACTCTAGGCTTAATGCCCTTTGAGTGCATTATGCAGGAATAAACCTGGTAGAGCATCCCACACAAACTAATGCTCCACATGCGGATTTCACATGCTACCAACTCCACATTCACAGACAACTTCAGCGCCAAAGCCGTTTTCAGATAGCCCTCAATGCAAAGGATCTAGGCGCTATTATTGGTGTGAGAGCTAATTCAATCAAGGAAACTCAGCATGTTGGTTAAGCGCATATTGAAGAAGAATCAGCCGAGTGGTTCTTGTGGGAGAACAACTCCATTTGGATCACTAACTTCACACACCATCAGGCTTCCAAGCAGCTCTCAAGGAAACTCAGATTTCACACTCTAGGCTTCATGCCCTTTGAGTGCATTATCTAGGAATGAACCTATTAGAGCATCCCACACAAACTAATGCTCCACATGCGGGTTTCACATGCCACCAACTCCACATTCACAGAAAACTTCAGCGCCAAAGCCGTTTTCAGATAGCCCTCAATACAAAGGCTCTAGGCGCAAATATTGGTGTGAGAGCTAATTCAATCAAGGAAACACTGCATGTTGGTGAAGCGCATATTGAAGAATCATCTGAGTGGTTCTTTTGTGAGAACAACTCCATTTGGCTCACTAACTTCACACACCATCAGGCTTCCAAGCAGCTCTCAAGGAAACTCAGCTTTCACACTCTAGGCTTAATGCCCTTTGAGTGCATTATGTAGGAATGAACCTGGTAGAGCATCCCACACAAACCAATGCTCCACATAAGGGTTTCATATGCCACCAACTCCACATTCACAGACAACTTCCTAGCCAAAGCCGTTTTCGGATAGATCTCAATACAAAGGCTCTAGGCGCAAATATTGGTGTGAGAGCTAATTCAATCTAGGAAACACTGCATGTTGGTTAAGCACATATTGAAGAAAAATCAGCCGAGTGGTTCTTGTGGGAGAACAACTCCATTTGGATCACTAACTTCACACACCATCAGGCTTCCAAGCAGCTCTCAAGGAAACTCAGATTTCACACTCTAGGCTTAATGCCCTTTGAGTGCCTAGGACTGAAATGAAGCTTGGTGAGCTTCTCACACAACCCAATGCTCCACATGCGGGTTTCACACGCCACCTACTCCACATTCACAGACAACTTCAGCGCCAAAGCCGTTTTCAGATAGCCCTCAATACAAAGGCTCTAGGCGCAAATATTGGTGTGACAGGTAATTCATTCAAGGAAACACAGCATGTTGGTGAAGGGCATATTGAAGAAGAATCAACCGAGTGGTTCTTGTGGGAGAACAACTCCATTTGGCTCACTAACTTCACACACCATCAGGCTTCCAAGCAGCTCTCAAGGAAACTCAGCTTTCACACTCTAGGCTTAATGACCTTTGAGTGCATTATGTAGGAATGAACCTGGTAGAGCATCCCACACAAACCAATGCTCCACATGCGGGTTTCACATGCCACCAACTCCACATTCACAGACAACTTCCTAGCTAAAGTCGTTTTCAGATAGCCCTCAATACAAAGGCTCTAGGCGCAAATATTGGTGTGAGAGCTAATTCAATCAAGGAAACACTGCATGTTGGTGAAGCGCATATTGAAGAAGAATCAGCCGAGTGGTTCTTGTGGGAGAACAACTCCATTTGGCTCACTAACTTCACACACCATCAGGCTTCCAAGCAGCTCTCAAGGAAACTCAGCTTTCACACTCTAGGCTTAATGCCCTTTGAGTGCCTAGGACTGAAATGAAGCTTGGTGAGCTTCTCACACAACCCAATGCTCCACATGCTGGTTTCACATGCCACCAACTCCACATTCACAGACAACTTCCTAGCTAAAGTCGTTTTCAGATAGCCCTCAATACAAAGGCTCTAGGCGCAAATACTAGTGTGAGAGCTAATTCAATCAAGGAAACACTGCATGTTGGTGAAGCACATATTGAAGAAGAATCAGCCGAGTGGTTCTTGTGGGAGAACAACTCCATTTGGCTCACTAACTTCACACACCATCAGGCTTCCAAGCAGCTCTCAAGGAAACTCAGCTTTCACACTCTAGGCTTAATGCTCTTTGAGTGCATTATGTAGGAATAAACCTGGTAGAGCATCCCACACAAACTAATGCTCCACATGCGGATTTCACATGCTACCAACTCCACATTCACAGGCAACTTCAGCGCCAAAGCCGTTTTCAGATAGCCCTCAATGCAAAGGCTCTAGGCGCAAATATTGGTGTGAGAGCTAATTCAATCAAGGAAACTCAGCATGTTGGTGAAGCGCATATTGAAGAAGAATCAGCCGAGTGGTTCTTGTGGGAGAACAACTCCATTTGGATCACTAACTTCACACACCATCAGGCTTCCAAGCAGCTCTCAAGGAAACTCAGATTTCACACTCTAGGCTTAATGCCCTTTGAGTGCCTAGGACTGAAATGAAGCTTGGTGAGCTTCCCACACAACCCAATGCTTCACATGCGGGTTTCACATGCCACGAACTCCACATTCACAGACAACTTCAGCGCCAAAGCCGTTTTCAGATAGCCCTCAATACAAAGGCTCTAGGCGCAAATATTGGTGTGAGAGCTAATTCAATCAAGGAAACACAGCATGGTGCTGAAGGGCATATTGAAGAAGAATCAGCCGAGTGGTTCTTGTGGGAGAACAACTCCATTTGGCTCACTAACTTCACACACCATCAGGCTTCCAAGCAGCTCTCAAGGAAACTCAGCTTTCACACTCTAGGCTTCATGCCCTAAGAGTGCATTATCTAGGAATGAACCTATTAGAGCATCCCACACAAACCAATGCTCCACATGCGGGTTTCACATGCCACCAACTCCACATTCACAGACAACTTCAGCGCCAAAGCCGTTTTCAGATAGCCCTCAATACAAAGGCTCTAGGCGCAAATATTGGTGTGAGAGCTAATTCAATCAAGGAAACACTGCATGTTGGTGAAGCGCATATTGAAGAAGAATCATCTGAGTGGTTCTTGTGTGACAACAACTCCATTTGGCTCACTAACTTCACACACCATCAGGCTTCCAAGCAGCTCTCAAGGAAACTCAGCTTTCACACTCTAGGCTTAATGCCCTTTGAGTGCATTATGTATGAATGAACCTGGTAGAGCATCCCACACAAACCAATGCTCCACATAAGGGTTTCATATGCCACCAACTCCACATTCACAGACAACTTCAGCGCCAAAGCCGTTTTCAGATAGCCCTCAATACAAAGGCTCTAGGCGCAAATATTGGTGTGAGAGCTAATTCAATCAAGGAAACACTGCATGTTGGTGAAGCACATATTGAAGAAGAATCAGCCGAGTGGTTCTTGTGGGAGAACAACTCCATTTGGCTCACTAACTTCACACACCATCAGGCTTCCAAGCACCTCTCAAGGAAACTCAGCTTTCACACTCTAGGCTTAATGCCCTTTGAGTGCATTATGTAGCAATAAACCTGGTAGAGCATCCCACACAAACCAATGCTCCACATGCGGGTTTCACATGCTACCAACTCCACATTTACAGACAACTTCAGCGAAAAAGCCTTTTTCAGATAGCCCTCAATACAAAGGCTCTAGGCGCAAATATTGGTGTGAGAGCTAATTCAATCAAGGAAACTCAGCATGTTGGTGAAGCGCATATTGAAGAAGAATCAGCCGAGTGGTTCTTGTGGGAGAACAACTCCATTTGGCTCACTAACTTCACACACCATCAGGCTTCCAAGCAGCTCTCAAGTAAACTCAGCTTTCACACTCTAGGCTTAATGCCCTTTGAATGCATTATCTAGGAATGAACCTATTAGAGCATCCCACACAAACCAATGCTCCACATGCGGGTTTCACATGCCACCAACTCCACATTCACAGACAACTTCAGCGCCAAAGCCGTTTCCAGATAGCCCTCAATACAAAGGCTCTAGGCGCAAATATTGGTGTGAGAGCTAATTCAATCAAGGAAACACTGCATGTTGGTGAAGCGCATATTGAAGAAGAATCATCTGAGTGGTTCTTGTGTGAGAACAACTCCATTTGGCTCACTAACTTCACACACCATCAGGCTTCCAAGCAGCTCTCAAGGAAACTCAGCTTTCACACTCTAGGCTTAATGCCCTTTGAGTGCCTAGGACTGAAATGAAGCTTGGTGAGTTTCCCACACAACCCAATGCTCCACATGCGGGTTTCACACGCCACCTACTCCACATTCACAGACAAGTTCAGCGCCAAAGCCGTTTTCAGATAGCCCTCAATACAAAGGTTCTGGGCGCAAATATTGGTGTGAGAGGTAATTCAATCAAGGAAACACAGCATGTTGGTGAAGGGCATATTGAAGAAGAATCAGCCGAGTGGTTCTTGTGGGAGAACAACTCCATTTGGCTCACTAACTTCACACACCATCAGGCTTCCAAGCAGCTCTCAAGGAAACTCAGGTTTCACACTCTAGGTTTAATGCCCTTTGAGTGCATTATGTAGGAATGAACCTGGTAGAGCATCCCACACAAACCAATGCTCCACAAAAGGGTTTCACATGCCACCAACTCCACATTCACAGACAACTTCCTAGCCAAAGCCGTTTTCAGATAGCCCTCAATACAAAGGCTCTAGGCGCAAATATTGGTGTGAGAGCTAATTTATTCAAGGCAACACTGCTTGTTGGTGAAGCCCATACTGAAGAAGAATCAGCCGAGTGGTTCTTGTGGGAGAACAACTCCATTTGGCACACTAACTTCACACACCATCAGGCTTCCAAGCAGCTCTCAAGGAAATTCAGTTTTCACACTCTAGGCTTAATGCCCTTTGAGTGCATTATCTAGGAATGAACCTATTAGAGCATCCCACACAAACCAATGCTCCACATGCGGGTTTCACATGCCACCAACTCCACATTCACAGACAACTTCAGCGCCAAAGCCATTTGGTAGCCCTCAATACAAAGGCTCTAGGCGCAAATATTGGTGTGAGAGCTAATTCAATCAAGGAAACACAGCATGTAGGTGAAGCACATATTGAAGAAGAATCAGCCGAGTGGTTCTCATGGGAGAACAACTCCATTTGGCTCACTAACTTCACACACCATCAGGCTTCCAAGCAGCTCTCAAGGAAACTCAGCTTTCACACTCTAGGCTTAATGCCCTTTGAGTGCATTATGTAGGAATAAACCTGGTAGAGCATCCCACACAAACCAATGCTCCACATGCGGGTTTCACATGCTACCAACTCCACATTCACAGACAACTTCAGCGCCAAAGCCGTTTTCAGATAGCCCTCAATGCAAAGGCTCTAGGCGCAAATATTGGTGTGAGAGCTAATTCAATCAAGGAAACTCAGCATGTTGGTGAAGCGCATATTGAAGAAGAATCATCTGAGTGGTTCTTGTGGGAGAACAACTCCATTTGGCTCACTAACTTCACACACCATCAGGCTTCCAAGCAGCTCTCAAGGAAACTCAGGTTTCACACTTTAGGCTTAATGCCCTTTGTGTGCCTAGGACTGAAATGAAGCTTGGTGAGCTTCCCACACAACCCAATGCTCCACATGCGGGTTTCAGGTGCCACCAACTCCACATTCACAGACAACTTCAGCGCCAAAGCCGTTTTCAGATAGCCCTCAATACAAAGGCTCTAGGCGCAAATATTGGTGTGAGAGCTAATTCAATCAAGGAAACAGAGCATGGTGGTGAAGCGCATATTGAAGAAGAATCAGCCGAGTGGTTCTTGTGGGAGAACAACTCCATTTGGCTCACTAACTTCACACACCATCAGGCTTCCAAGCAGCTCTCAAGGAAACTCAGCTTTCACACTCTAGGCTTAATGCCCTTTGAGTGCATTATCTAGGAATGAACCTATTAGAGCATCCCACACAAACCAATGCTCCACATGCGGGTTTCACATGCCACCAACTCCACATTCACAGACAACTTCAGCGCCAAAGCCATTTCAGGTAGCCCTCAATACAAAGGCTCTAGGCGCAAATATTGGTGTGAGAGCTAATTCAATCAAGGAAACACTGCATGTTGGTGAAGCGCATATTGAAGAAGAATCATCTGAGTGGTTCTTGTGGGAGAACAACTCCATTTGGCTCACTAACTTCACACACCATCAGGCTTCCAAGCACCTCTCAAGGAAACTCAGCTTTCACACTCTAGGCTTAATGACCTTTGAGTGCATTATGTAGGAATGAACCTGGTAGAGCATCCCACACAAACCAATGCTCCACATAAGGGGTTTCACATTCCACCACCTCGAAATTCACAGACAACTTCAGCGCCAAAGCCGTTTTCAGATAGCCCTCAATAAAAAGGCTCTAGGCGCAAATATTGGTGTGAGAGCTAATTTAATCAAGGAAAACACTGCTTGTTGGTGAAGCCCATATTGAAGAAGAATCAGCCGAGTGGTTCTTGTGGGAGAACAACTCCATTTGGCTCACTAACTTCACACACCATCAGGCTTCCAAGCCGCTCTCAAGGAAAACTCAGCTTTCACACTCTAGGCTTCATGCCCTTTGAGTGCATTATCTAGGAATGAAACCTATTACAGCATCCCACACAAAACCAATTGCTCCACATGCGGGTTTCACATGCCACCAACTCCACATTCTCAGACAACTTCCTAGCCAAAGCCGTTTTCAGATAGCCCTCAATACAAAGGCTCTAGGCGCAAATATTGGTGTGAGAGCTAATTCAATCAAGGAAACACTGCATGTTGGTGAAGCGCATATTGAAGAAGAATCAGCCGAGTGGTTCCTGTGGGAGAACAACTCCATTTGGCTCATTAACTTCACACACCATCAGGCTTCCAAGCAGCTCTCAAGGAAACTCAGCTTTCACACTCTAGGCTTAATGCCCTTTGAGTGCCTAGGACTGAAATGAACCTTGGTGAGCTTCCCACACAAACCAATGCTCCACATGCGGGTTTCACATGCCACCAACTCCACATTCACAGACAACTTCAAAGCCAAAGCCGTTTTCAGATAGCCCTCAAGGCAAAGGCTCCAGGCCCAAATATTGGTGTGAGAGCTAATTCAATCAAGGAAACACTGCATGTTGGTGAAGCGCATATTGAAGAAGAATCAGCCGAGTGGTTCTTGTGGGAGAAAAACTCCATTTGGCTCACTAACTTCACACACCATCAGGCTTCCAAGCAGCTCTCAAGGAAACTCAGTTTTCACACTCTAAGCTTAATGCCCTTTGAGTGCCTAGGACTGAAATGAAGCTTGGTGAGCTTCCCACACAAACCAATGCTCCACATGCAGGTTTCACATGCCACCAACTCCACATTCACAGACAACTTCAGCGCCAAAGCCGTTTTCAGATAGCCCTCAATGCAAAGGCTCTAGGCGCAAATATTGGTGTGAGAGCTAATTCAATCAAGGAAACACTGCATGTTGGTGAAGCGCATATTGAAGAAGAATCAGGCGAGTGGTTCTTGTGGGAGAACAACTCCATTTGGCTCACTAACTTCACACACCATCAGGCTTCCAAGCACCTCTCAAGGAAACTCAGTTTTTCACACTCTAGGCTTAATGCCCTTTGAGTGCCTAGGACTGAAATGAAGCTTGGTGAGCTTCCCACACAAACCAATGCTCCACATGCAGGTTTCACATGCCACCAACTCCACATTCACAGACAACTTCAGCGCCAAAGCCGTTTTCAATAGCCCTCAATACAAAGGCTCTAGGCGCAAATATTGGTGTGAGAGCTAATTCAATCAAGGAAACACAGCATGTTGGTGAAGCGATTAGTGAAGAAGAATCAGCCGAGTGGTTCTTGTGGGAGAACAACTCCATTTGGCTCACTAACTTCACACACCATCAGGCTTCCAAGCAGCTCTCAAGGAAACTCAGTTTTCACACTCTAGGCTTAAAGCCCTTTGAGTGCATTATGTAGGACTGAAATGAAGCTTGGTGAGCTTCAAACACAAACCAATGCTCCACATGCGGGTTTCACATGCCACCAACTCCACATTCTCAGACAACTTCCTAGCCAAAGCCGTTTTCAGATAGCCCTCAATACAAAGGCTCTAGGCGCAAATATTGGTGTGAGAGCTAATTCAATCAAGGAAACACTGCATGTTGGTGAAGCGCATATTGAAGAAGAATCAGCCGAGTGGTTCCTGTGGGAGAACAACTCCATTTGGCTCATTAACTTCACACACCATCAGGCTTCCAAGCAGCTCTCAAGGAAACTCAGCTTTCACACTCTAGGCTTAATGCCCTTTGAGTGCCTAGGACTGAAATGAACCTTGGTGAGCTTCCCACACAAACCAATGCTCCACATGCGGGTTTCACATGCCACCAACTCCACATTCACAGACAACTTCAAAGCCAAAGCCGTTTTCAGATAGCCCTCAAGGCAAAGGCTCCAGGCCCAAATATTGGTGTGAGAGCTAATTCAATCAAGGAAACACTGCATGTTGGTGAAGCGCATATTGAAGAAGAATCAGCCGAGTGGTTCTTGTGGGAGAAAAACTCCATTTGGCTCACTAACTTCACACACCATCAGGCTTCCAAGCAGCTCTCAAGGAAACTCAGTTTTCACACTCTAAGCTTAATGCCCTTTGAGTGCCTAGGACTGAAATGAAGCTTGGTGAGCTTCCCACACAAACCAATGCTCCACATGCAGGTTTCACATGCCACCAACTCCACATTCACAGACAACTTCAGCGCCAAAGCCGTTTTCAGATAGCCCTCAATGCAAAGGCTCTAGGCGCAAATATTGGTGTGAGAGCTAATTCAATCAAGGAAACACTGCATGTTGGTGAAGCGCATATTGAAGAAGAATCAGGCGAGTGGTTCTTGTGGGAGAACAACTCCATTTGGCTCACTAACTTCACACACCATCAGGCTTCCAAGCACCTCTCAAGGAAACTCAGTTTTCACACTCTAGGCTTAATGCCCTTTGAGTGCCTAGGACTGAAATGAAGCTTGGTGAGCTTCCCACACAAACCAATGCTCCACATGCAGGTTTCACATGCCACCAACTCCACATTCACAGACAACTTCAGCGCCAAAGCCGTTTTCAATAGCCCTCAATACAAAGGCTCTAGGCGCAAATATTGGTGTGAGAGCTAATTCAATCAAGGAAACACAGCATGTTGGTGAAGCGATTAGTGAAGAAGAATCAGCCGAGTGGTTCTTGTGGGAGAACAACTCCATTTGGCTCACTAACTTCACACACCATCAGGCTTCCAAGCAGCTCTCAAGGAAACTCAGTTTTCACACTCTAGGCTTAAAGCCCTTTGAGTGCATTATGTAGGACTGAAATGAAGCTTGGTGAGCTTCAAACACAAACCAATGCTCCACATGCGGGTTTCACATGCCACCAACTCCACATTCTCAGACAACTTCCTAGCCAAAGCCGTTTTCAGATAGCCCTCAATACAAAGGCTCTAGGCGCAAATATTGGTGTGAGAGCTAATTCAATCAAGGAAACACTGCATGTTGGTGAAGCGCATATTGAAGAAGAATCAGCCGAGTGGTTCCTGTGGGAGAACAACTCCATTTGGCTCATTAACTTCACACACCATCAGGCTTCCAAGCAGCTCTCAAGGAAACTCAGCTTTCACACTCTAGGCTTAATGCCCTTTGAGTGCCTAGGACTGAAATGAACCTTGGTGAGCTTCCCACACAAACCAATGCTCCACATGCGGGTTTCAGGTGCCACCAACTCCACATTCACAGACAACTTCAAAGCCAAAGCCGTTTTCAGATAGCCCTCAAGGCAAAGGCTCCAGGCCCAATTATTGGTGTGAGAGCTAATTCAATCAAGGAAACACTGCATGTTGGTGAAGCGCATATTGAAGAAGAATCAGAAGAGTGGTTCTTGTGGGAGAACAACTCCATTTGGCTCACTAACTTCACACACCATCAGGCTTCCAAGCAGCTCTCAAGGAAACTCAGTTTTCACACTCTAAGCTTAATGCCCTTTGAGTGCCTAGGACTGAAATGAACCTTGGTGAGCTTCCCACACAAACCAATGCTCCACATGCAGGTTTCACATGCCACCAACTCCACATTCACAGACAACTTCAGCGCCAAAGCCATTTTCTGATAGCCCTCAATACAAAGGCTCTAGGCGCAAATATTGGTGTGAGAGCTATTTCATTCAAGGAAACACTGCATGTTGGTGAAGCGCATATTGAAGAAGAATCAGCCGAGTGGTTCTTGTAGGAGAACAACTCCATTTGGCTCACTAACTTCACACACCATCAGGCTTCCAAGCAGCTCTCATGGAAACTCAGTTTTCACACTCTAGGCTTAATGCCCTTTGAGTGCATTATCTAGGAATGAACCTATTAGAGCATCCCACACAAACCAATGCTCCACATGCGGGTTTCACATGCCACCAACTCCACATTCACACACAACTTCAGCGCCAAAGCCGTTTTCAGATTGCCCTCAATACAAAGGCTCTAGGCACAAATATTTGTGTGAGAGCTAATTCAATCAAGGAAACACTGCATGTTGGTGAAGCGCATATTGAAGAAGAATCAGCCGAGTGGTTCTTGTGGGAGAACAACTCCATTTGGCTCACTAAATTCACACACCATCAGGCTTCCAAGCAGCTCTCAAGGAAACTCAGCTTTCACACTCTAGGCTTAAGGCCATTGAGTGCATTATGTAGGAATGGACCTGGTAGAGCATCCCACACAAACAAATGCACCACATAAGGGTTTCACATTCCACCAACTCCACATTCACAGACAACTTCAGCGCCAAAGCCGTTATCATATAGCCCTCAATACAAAGGCTCTAGGCGCAAATATTGGTGTGAGAGCTAATTCAATCAAGGAAACACTGCATGTTGGTGAAGCGCATATTGAAGAAGAATCAGCCGAGTGGTTCTTGTGGGAAAACAACTCTATTTGGCTCACTAACTTCACACACCATCAGGCTTCCAAGCAGCTCTCAAGGAAACTCAGCTTTCACACTCTAGGCTTAATGCCCTTTGAGTGCATTATGTAGGAATGAACCTGGTAGAGCATCCCACACAAACGAATGCTCCACAAGCGGGTTTTCACATGCCACCAACTCCACATTCACAGACAACTTCAGCGCCAAAGCCGTTTTCAGATAGCCCTCAATACAAAGGCTCTAGGAGCAAATATTGGTGTGAGAGCTAATTCAATCAAGGAAACACTGCATGTTGGTGAAGCGCATATTGAAGAAGAATCAGCCGAGTGGTTCTTGTGGGAGAACAACTCCATTTGGCTCACTAACTTCACACACCATCAGGCTTCCAAGCAGCTCTCAAGGAAACTCAGTTTTCACACTCTAGGCTTAATGCCCTTTGAGTGCATTATCTAGGACTGAAATGAAGCTTGGTGAGCTTCCCACACAAACCAATGCTCCACATGCGGGTTTCACATGCCACCAACTCCACATTCACAGCCAACTTCCTAGCCAAAGCTGTTTTCAGATAGCCCTCAATACAAAGGCTCCAGGCGCAAATATTGGTGCGAGAGCTAATTCAATCAAGGAAACACAGTATGTGGGTGAAGCGCATATTGAAGAAGAATCAGCCGAGTGGTTCCTGTGGGAGAACAACTCCATTTGGCTCACTAACTTCACACACCATCAGGCTTCCAAGCAGCTCTCAAGGAAACTCAGCTTTCACACTCTAGGCTTAATGCCCTTTGAGTGCATTATCCAGGAATGAACCTGGTAGAGCATCCCACCCAAACCAATGCTGCACAGGTGGGTTTCACATGCCACCAACTCCACATTCACAGACAACTTCAGCGCCAAGCCGTTATCATATAGCCCTCAATACAAAGGCTCTAGGCGCAAATATTGGTGTGAGAGCTAATTCAATCAAGGAAACACTGCATTTTGGTGAAGCGCATATTGAAGAAGAATCAGCCGAGTGGTTCTTGTGGGAGAAAAACTCCATTTGGCTCACTAACTTCACACACCATCAGGCTTCCAAGCAGCTCTCAAGGAAACTCAGTTTTCACACTCTAGGCTTAATGCCCTTTGAGTGCATTATCTAGGAATGAACCTATTAGAGCATCCCACCCAAACCAATGCTCCACATGCGGGTTTCACATGCCACCAACTCCACATTCACAGACAACTTCAGCGCCAAAGCTGTTTTCAGATTGCCCTCAATACAAAGGCTCTAGGCACAAATATTGGTGTGAGAGCTAATTCAATCAAGGAAACACTGCATGTTGGTGAAGCGCATATTGAAGAAGAATCAGCCGAGTGGTTCTTGTGGGAGAACAACTCTATTTGGCTCACTAACTTCACACACCATCAGGCTTCCAAGCAGCTCTCAAGGAAACTCAGCTTTCACACTCTAGGCTTAATGCCCTTTGAGTGCATTATGTTGGAATGGACCTGGTAGAGCATCCCACACAAACGAATGCTCCACATGCGGGTTTCACATGCCTCCAACTCCACATTCACAGACAACTTCAGCGCCAAAGCCGTTTTCAGATAGCCCTCAATACAAAGGCTCTAGGCGCAAATATTGGTGTGAGAGCTAATTCAATCAAGGAAACACTGCATGTTGGTGAAGCGCATATTGAAGAAGAATCAGCCGAGTGGTTCTTGTGGGAGAACAACTCCATTTGGCTCACTAACTTCACACACCATCAGGCTTCCAAGCAGCTCTCAAGGAAACTCAGTTTTCACACTCTAGGCTTAATGCCCTTTGAGTGCCTAGGACTGAAATGAAGCTTGGTGAGCTTCCCACACAAACGAATGCTCCACATGCAGGTTTCACATGCCACCAACTCCACATTCACAGCCAACTTCCTAGCCAAAGCCATTTTCAGATAGCCCTCAATACAAAGGCTCTAGGCGCAAATATTGGTGTGAGAGCTAATTCCATCAAGGAAACACAGCATGTTGGTGAAGCGATTAGTGAAGAAGAATCAGCCGATTGGTTCTTGTTGGAGAACAACTCCATTTGGCTCACTAACTTCAAACACCATCAGGCTTCCAAGCACCTCTCAAGGAAACTCCGTTTTCACACTCTAGGCTTAATGAACTTTGAGTGCATTATCTAGGACTGAAATGAAGCTTGGTGAGCTTCCCACACAAACCAATGCTCCACATGCGGGTTTCACATGCCACCAACTCCACATTCACAGACAACTTCCTAGCCAAAGCCATTTTCAGATAGCCCTCAATACAAAGGCTCTAGGCGCAAGTATTGGTGTGAGAGCTAATTCAATCAAGGAAAACACTGCATGTTGGGTGAAGCTCATTTTGAAGAAGAATCAGCCGAGTGGTTTCTTGTGGGAGAACAACTCCATTTGGCTCACTAACTTCACACACCATCAGGCTTCCAAGCAGCTCTCAAGGAAACTCCGTTTTCACACTCTAGGCTTAATGCCCTTTGAGTGATTAGGGACTGAAATGAAGCTTGGTGAGCTTCCCACACAAACCAAATGCTCCACATGCGGGTTTCACATGCCACCAACTCCACATTCACAGACAACTTCCTACCCAAAGCCGTTTTCAGATAGCCCTCAATACAAAGGCTCTAGGCGCAAATATCAGTGTGAGAGCTAATTCAATCAAGTAAACACTGCATGTTGGTGAAGCGCATATTGAAGAAGAATCAGCCGAGTGGTTCTTGTGGGAGAACAACTCCATTTGGCTCACTAACTTCACACACCATCAGGCTTCCAAGCAGCTCTCAAGGAAACTCAGTTTTCACACTCTAGGCTTAATGCCCTTTGAGAGCATTATCTAGGAATGAACCTGGTAGAGCATCCCACACAAACCAATGCCTCCACATGCGGGTTTCACATGCCACCAACTCCACATTCACAGACAACTTCAGCGCCAAAGCCGTTTTCAGATAGCCCCTCAATACAAAGGCTCTAGGCACAAATATTGGTGTGAGAGCTAATTCAATCAAGGAAAACACTGCATGTTGGTGAAGCGCATTTTGAAGAAGAATCAGCCCGAGTGGTTCTTGTGGGGAGACCAACTCCATTTGGCTCACTAACGTCACACATCATCATTCTTCCAAGCAGCTCTCAAGGTAACTCAGTTTTTCACACTCTAGGCTTAATGCTTTGAGTGCATTAGCTAGGAATGAACCTAGTAGAGCATCCCACCCAAACCAATGCTGCACAGTTGGGTTTCACATGGCACCAACTCCACATTCACAGACAACTTCAGCGCCAAAGCCATTTTCAGGTAGCCCTCAATACAAAGGCTCTAGGCGCAAATATTGGTGTGAGAGCTTAATTCAATCAAGGCAACACTGCATGTTGGTGAAGCACATATTGAAGAAGAATCAGCCGAGTGGTTTCTTGTGGGAGAACAACTCCATTTGGTTCACTAACTTCACACACCATCAGGCTTCCAAGCAGCTCTCAAGGAAAACTCAGCTTTCACACTCTAGGCTTAATGCCCTTTGAGTGCCTAGGACTGAAATGAACCTTGGTGAGCTTCCCTCACAAACCAATGCTCCACATGCGGGTTTCCACATGCCACCAACTCCACATTCACAGACAACTTCAGCGCAAAGCCATTTTCAGATAGCCCTCAATACAAAGGCTCTAGGCACAAATATTGGTGTGAGAGCTAATTCAATCAAGGAAAACACAGCATGTTGGTGAAGTGCATATTGAAGAAGAATCAGCCTAGTGGTTCTTGTGGGAGAAACAACTCCATTTGGATCACTAACTTCACACACCATCAGGCTTCCAAGCAGCTCTCAAGGAAACTCAGTTTTACACACTCTAGGCTTAATGCCCTTTGAGTGCATTAATCTAGGAATGAACCTGGTAAAGCATCCCACACAAGCTAATGCTCCATATGTGGTTTTTCACATGATACAAACTCCAGATTCACAGACAACTTCCTAGCCAAAAGCCGTTTTTCTGATAGCCCTCAATGCAAAGGCCTCTAGGCGCAAATATTGGTGTGAGAGCTAATTCAATCAAGGAAAACACTGCATGTTGGTGAAGCGCATATTGAAGAAGAATCAGCCGAGTGGTTTCTTGTGGGAGAACAACTCCATTTGGCTCACGAACTTCACACACCATCAGGCTTCCAAGCAGCTCTCAAGGAAACCTCAGCTTTCACACTCTAGGCTTAATGCCCTTTGAGTGCATTATCTAGGACTGAAATGAAGCTTGGTGAGTTTCCCCACACAAACCAATGCTCCACATGCGGGTTTCACATGCCACCAATTCCACATTCACAGACAACTTCAGAGCCAAAGCCGTTTTTCAGATAGCCCTCAATGCAAAGGTTCCAGGCACAAATATTGGTTGTGAGAGCTAATTCAATCAAGAAAAACACAGCATGTGGGTGAAGCGCATATTGAAGAAGAATCAGCCGAGTGGTTCTTGTGGGAAAACAACTCCATTTGGCTCACTAAACTTCACACACCATCAGGCTTCCAAGCAGCTCTCAAGGAAACTCAGCTTTCACACTTTAGGCTTAATGCCCTTTGAGTGCATTATCTAGGACTGAACCTGGTAGAGCATCCCACACAAACCAATGCTTCACACTCGGGTTTCACATGCTATAAACTCCACATTCACAGACAAGTTCAGCGCCAAAGCCATTTTCAGATAGCCCTCAATACAAAGGCTCTAGGCGCAAATATTGGTGTGAGAGCTAATTCAATCAAGAAAACACTGCATGTTGGTGAAGCGCATATTGAAGAATAATCAGCCGAGTGGTTCTTGTGGGAGAACAACTCCATTTGGCTCACTAACTTCACACACCATCAGGCTTCCAAGCAGCTCTCAAGGAAACTCAGCTTTCACACTTTAGGCTTAATGCCCTTTGAGTGGCATTATGTAGGAATGGACCTGGTAGAGGCATCCCACAAAAACCAATGCTCCACATGCGGGTTTTCACATGCCACCAACCTCCACATTCACAGACAACTTCAGCGCCAAAGCCGTTTTCAGATAGCCCTCAATGCAAAGGCTCTAGGCGCAAATATTGTTGTCAGAGCTAATTCAATCAAGGAAACACTGCATGTTGGTGAAGCGCATATTGAAGAAGAATCAGCCGAGTGGTTCTTGTGGGAGAACAACTCTATTTGGCTCACTAACTTCACACACCATCAGGCTTCCAAGCAGCTCTCAAGGAAACTCAGCTTTCACACTCTAGGCTTAATGCTCTTTGAGTGCATTATCTAGGAATGAACCTGGTAGAGCATCCCACACAAACCAATGCTCCATAAGCGGGTTTTTATATGCCTCCAACTCCACATTCACAGACAACTTCAGCGCCAAAGCCGTTTTCAGATAGCCCTCAATACAAAGGCTCTAGGCGCAAATATTGGTGTGAGAGCTAATTCAATCAAGGAAGCACAGCATGCTGGTGAAGCGCATATTGAAGAAGAAATCAGCCGAGTGGTTCTTGTGGGAGGAATAACTCCATTTGGCTCACTAACTTCACACACCATCAGGACCATCAGGTTTCCAAGCAGCTCTCAAGGAAACTCAGCTTTCACACTCTAGGCTTAATGCCCTTTGAGTGCATTATGTAGGAATGAACCTGGTAGAGCATCCCACACAAACCCATGCTCCACAAGCGGGTTTCACATGCTACCAACTCCACATTCACAGACAACTTCAGCGCCAAAGCCGTTTTCAGATAGCCCTTAATACAAAGGCTCTAGGCACAAATATTGGTGTGAGAGCTAATTCAATCAAGGAAACACTGCATGTTGGTGAAGCGCATATTGAAGAAGAATCAGCCGAGTGGTTCTTGGGGAGAACAACTCCATTTGGCTCACTAACTTCACACACCATCAGGCTTCCAAGCAGCTCTCAAGGAAACTCAGTTTTCACACTCTAGGCTTAATGCCTTTGAGTGCCTAGGACTGAAATGAACCTTGGTGAGCTTCCCACACAAACCAATGCTCCACATGCGGGTTTCACATGCCACCAACTCCACATTCACAGACAACTTCAGCGCCAAAGCCGTTTTCAGATAGCCCTCAATACAAAGGCTCTAGGCGCAAATATTGGTGTGAGAGCTAATTCAATCAAGGAAACACAGCATGTTGGTGAAGCGCATATTGAAGAAGAATCAGCCGAGTGGTTCTTGTGGCAGAACAACTCCATTTGGGTCCCTAACTTCACACATCATCAGGCTTCCAAGCAGCTCTCAAAGAAACTCAGCTTTCACACTCTAGGCTTAATGCCCTTTGAGTGCACTATCTAGGTTGAACCTGGTAGCGCATCCCACACAAACCAATGCTCCACATGCGGGTTTCACATGCCACCAACTCCACATTCACAGACAACTTCCTAGCCAAAGCCGTTTTCAGATAGCCCTCAATACAAACGCTCCAGGCACAAATATTGGTGTGAGAGCTAATTCAATCAAGGCAACACGGCATGTTGGTGAAGCGCATATTGAAGAAGAATCAGCCGAGTGGTTCTTGTGGGAGAACAACTCCATTTGGCTCACTAACTTCACACACCATCAGGCTTCCAAGCAGCTCTCCAGGAAACCCAGCTTTCACACTCTAGGCTTAATGCCCTTTGAGTGCATTATGTAGGAATGAACCTGGTAGAGCATCCCACACAAAGCAATCCTCCACATGCGGGTTTCACATGCTACAAACTCCAAATTCACAGACAACTTCATCGCCTATCCCTTTTCAGATAGCCATCAATGCAAAGGCTCTAGGCGCAAGTATAGGTTTGAGAGCTAATTCAATCAAGGAAACACTGCATGATGGTGAAGCGCATTTTGAAGAAGAATCAGCCGAGTGGTTCTTGTGGGAGAACAACTACATTTGGCTCACTAACTTCACACACCATCAGGCTTCCAAGCAGCTCTCAAGGAAACTCAGTTTTCACACTCCAGGCTTAATGCCCTTTGAGTGATTAGGACTGAAATGAAGCTTGGTGAGCTTCCCACACAAACCAATGCTCCACATGCGGGTTTCACATGCCACCAACTCCACATTCACAGACAACTTCAGCGCCAAAGCCGTTTTCAGATAGCCCTCAATGCAAAGGCTCTAGGCGCAAATATTGGTGTGAGAGCTAATTCAATCAAGGAAACACTGCATGTTGGTGAAGCGCATATTGAAGAAGAATCAGCCGAGTGGTTCTTGTGGGAGAACAACTCCATTTGGATCACTAACTTCACACACCATCAGGCTTCCAAGCAGCTCTCAAGGAAACTCAGTTTTCACACTCTAGGCTTAATGCCCTTTGAGTGCATTATCTAGGAATGAACCTAGTAGAACATCCCACACAAACCAATGCTGCACAGGTGGGTTTCACATGCCACCAGCTCCACATTCACAGACAACTTCAGCGCCAAAGCCGTTTTCAAATAGCCCTCAATACAAAGGTTCTAGGCGCAAATATTGGTGTGAGAGCTAATTCAATCAAGGAAACACTGCATGTTGGTGAAGCGCATATTGAAGAAGAATCAGCCGAGTGGTTCTTGTGGCAGAACAACTCCATTTGGCTCACTAACTTCACACACCATCAGGCTTCCAAGCAGCTCTCAAAGAAACTCAGCTTTCACACTCTAGGCTTAATGCCCTTTGAGTGCATTATCTAGGAATGAACCTGGTAGCGCATCCCACACAAACCAATGCTCCACATGCGGGTTTCACATGCCACCAACTCCACATTCACAGACAAATTCAGCGCCAAAGCCGTTTTCAGATAGCCCTCAATATTAAAGGCTCTAGGCGCAAATATTGGTGTGAGAGCTAATTCAATCAAGGCAACACGGCATGTTGGTGAAGCGCATATTGAAGAAGAATCAGCCAAGTGGTTCTTGTGGGAGAACAACTCCATTTGGCTCACTAACTTCACACACCATCAGGCTTCCAAGCAGCTCTCAAGGAAACTCAGCTTTCACACTCTAGGCTTAATGCCCTTTGAGTGCATTATCTAGGACTGAAATGAAGCTTGGTGAGTTTCCCACACAAACCAATGCTCCACATGCGGGTTTCACATGCCACCAATTCCACATTCACAGACAACTTCAGAGCCAAAGCCGTTTTCAGATAGCCCTCAATGCAAAGGTTCCAGGCACAAATATTGGTGTGAGAGCTAATTCAATCAAGAAAACACAGCATGTGGGTGAAGCGCATATTGAAGAAGAATCAGCCGAGTGGTTCTTGTGGGAAAACAACTCCATTTGGCTCACTAACTTCACACACCATCAGGCTTCCAAGCAGCTCTCAAGGAAACTCAGCTTTCACACTTTAGGCTTAATGCCCTTTGAGTGCATTATCTAGGACTGAACCTGGTAGAGCATCCCACACAAACCAATGCTTCACACTCGGGTTTCACATGCTATAAACTCCACATTCACAGACAAGTTCAGCGCCAAAGCCATTTTCAGATAGCCCTCAATACAAAGGCTCTAGGCGCAAATATTGGTGTGAGAGCTAATTCAATCAAGAAAACACTGCATGTTGGTGAAGCGCATATTGAAGAAGAATCAGCCGAGTGGTTCTTGTGGGAGAACAACTCCATTTGGCTCACTAACTTCACACACCATCAGGCTTCCAAGCAGCTCTCAAGGAAACTCAGCTTTCACACTTTAGGCTTAATGCCCTTTGAGTGCATTATGTAGGAATGGACCTGGTAGAGCATCCCACAAAAACCAATGCTCCACATGCGGGTTTCACATGCCACCAACTCCACATTCACAGACAACTTCAGCGCCAAAGCCGTTTTCAGATAGCCCTCAATGCAAAGGCTCTAGGCGCAAATATTGTTGTCAGAGCTAATTCAATCAAGGAAACACTGCATGTTGGTGAAGCGCATATTGAAGAAGAATCAGCCGAGTGGTTCTTGTGGGAGAACAACTACATTTGGCTCACTAACTTCACACACCATCAGGCTTCCAAGCAGCTCTCAAGGAAACTCAGCTTTCACACTCTAGGCTTAATGCCCTTTGAGTGCATTATGTAGGAATGAACCTGGTAGAGCATCCCACACAAACCCATGCTCCACATGCGGGTTTCACATGCTACCAACTCCACATTCACAGACAACTTCAGCGCCAAAGCCGTTTTCAGATAGCCCTCAATACAAAGGCTCTAGGCACAAATATTGGTGTGAGAGCTAATTCAATCAAGGAAACACGGCATGTTGGTGAAGCGCATATTGAAGAAGAATCAGCCGAGTGGTTCTTGGGGAGAACAACTCCATTTGGCTCACTAACTTCACACACCATCAGGCTTCCAAGCAGCTCTCAAGGAAACTCAGTTTTCACACTCTAGGCTTAATGCCTTTGAGTGCCTAGGACTGAAATGAACCTTGGTGAGCTTCCCACACAAACCAATGCTCCACATGCGGGTTTCACATGCCACCAACTCCACATTCACAGACAACTTCAGCGCCAAAGCCGTTTTCAGATAGCCCTCAATACAAAGGCTCTAGGCGCAAATATTGGTGTGAGAGCTAATTCAATCAAGGAAACACAGCATGTTGGTGAAGCGCATATTGAAGAAGAATCAGCCGAGTGGTTCTTGTGGCAGAACAACTCCATTTGGGTCCCTAACTTCACACATCATCAGGCTTCAAAGCAGCTCTCAAAGAAACTCAGCTTTCACACTCTAGGCTTAATGCCCTTTGAGTGCACTATCTAGGTTGAACCTGGTAGCGCATCCCACACAAACCAATGCTCCACATGCGGGTTTCACATGCCACCAACTCCACATTCACAGACAACTTCCTAGCCAAAGCCGTTTTCAGATAGCCCTCAATACAAACGCTCCAGGCACAAATATTGGTGTGAGAGCTAATTCAATCAAGGCAACACGGCATGTTGGTGAAGCGCATATTGAAGAAGAATCAGCCGAGTGGTTCTTGTGGGAGAACAACTCCATTTGGCTCACTAACTTCACACACCATCAGGCTTCCAAGCAGCTCTCCAGGAAACCCAGCTTTCACACTCTAGGCTTAATGCCCTTTGAGTGCATTATGTAGGAATGAACCTGGTAGAGCATCCCACACAAAGCAATCCTCCACATGCGGGTTTCACATGCTACAAACTCCAAATTCACAGACAACTTCATCGCCTATCCCTTTTCAGATAGCCATCAATGCAAAGGCTCTAGGCGCAAGTATAGGTTTGAGAGCTAATTCAATCAAGGAAACACTGCATGATGGTGAAGCGCATTTTGAAGAAGAATCAGCCGAGTGGTTCTTGTGGGAGAACAACTACATTTGGCTCACTAACTTCACACACCATCAGGCTTCCAAGCAGCTCTCAAGGAAACTCAGTTTTCACACTCCAGGCTTAATGCCCTTTGAGTGATTAGGACTGAAATGAAGCTTGGTGAGCTTCCCACACAAACCAATGCTCCACATGCGGGTTTCACATGCCACCAACTCCACATTCACAGACAACTTCAGCGCCAAAGCCGTTTTCAGATAGCCCTCAATGCAAAGGCTCTAGGCGCAAATATTGGTGTGAGAGCTAATTCAATCAAGGAAACACTGCATGTTGGTGAAGCGCATATTGAAGAAGAATCAGCCGAGTGGTTCTTGTGGGAGAACAACTCCATTTGGATCACTAACTTCACACACCATCAGGCTTCCAAGCAGCTCTCTAGGAAACTCAGTTTTCACACTCTAGGCTTAATGCCCTTTGAGTGCATTATCTAGGAATGAACCTAGTAGAACATCCCACACAAACCAATGCTGCACAGGTGGGTTTCACATGCCACCAGCTCCACATTCACAGACAACTTCAGCGCCAAAGCCGTTTTCAAATAGCCCTCAATACAAAGGTTCTAGGCGCAAATATTGGTGTGAGAGCTAATTCAATCAAGGAAACACTGCATGTTGGTGAAGCGCATATTGAAGAAGAATCAGCCGAGTGGTTCTTGTGGGAGAACAACTACATTTGGCTCACTAACTTCACACACCATCAGGCTTCCAAGCAGCTCTCAAAGAAACTCAGCTTTCACACTCTAGGCTTAATGCCCTTTGAGTGCATTATCTAGGAATGAACCTGGTAGCGCATCCCACACAAACCAATGCTCCACATGCGGGTTTCACATGCCACCAACTCCACATTCACAGACAAATTCAGCGCCAAAGCCGTTTTCAGATAGCCCTCAATATTAAAGGCTCTAGGCGCAAATATTGGTGTGAGAGCTAATTCAATCAAGGCAACACGGCATGTTGGTGAAGCGCATATTGAAGAAGAATCAGCCAAGTGGTTCTTGTGGGAGAACAACTCCATTTGGCTCACTAACTTCACACACCATCAGGCTTCCAAGCAGCTCTCAAGGAAACTCAGCTTTCACACTCTAGGCTTAATGAACTTTGAGTGCCTAGGACTGAAATGAAGCTGGGTGAGCGTCCCTCAAAAACGAATGCTCCACATGCGGGTTTCATATGCCACCAACTCCACATTCAGATACAACTTCAGCGCCAAAGCCATTTTCAGTTAGCCCTCAATACAAAGGCTCTAGGCGCAAATATTGGTGTGAGAGCTAATTCAATCAAGGCAACACTGCATGTTGGTGAAGCACATACTGAAGAAGAATCAGCCGAGTGGTTCTTGTGGGAGAACAACTCCATTTGGCTCACTAACTTCACACACCATCAGGCTTCCAAGCAGCTCTCAAGGAAACTCAGCTTTCACACTCAAGGCTTAATGCCCTTTGAGTGCCTAGGACTGAAATGAACCTTGGTGAGATTCCCTCACAAACCAATGCTCCACATGCGGGTTTCACATGCCACCAACTCCACATTCACAGACAACTTCCTAGCCAAAGCCGTTTTCAGATAGACCACAATACAAAGGCTCTAGGCGCAAATATTGGTGTGAGAGCTAATTCAATCAAGGAAACACTGCATGTTGGTGAAGCGCATATTGAAGAAGAATCAGCCGAGTGGTTCTTGTGGGGGAACAACTCCATTTGGCTCACTAACTTCACACACCATCAGGCTTCCAAGCAGCTCTCCAGGAAACCCAGCTTTCACACTCTAGGCTTAATGCCCTTTGAGTGCATTATGTAGGAATGAACCTGGTAAAGCATCCCACACAAAGCAATCCTCCACATGCGGGTTTCACATGCTACAAACTCCAAATTCACAGACAACTTCAGCGCCAATCCCTTTTCAGATAGCCCTCAATGCAAAGGCTCTAGGCGCAAGTATTGGTTTGAGAGCTAATTCAATCAAGGAAGCACTGCATGTTGGTGAAGCTCATTTTGAAGAAGAATCAGCCGAGTGGTTCTTGTGGGAGAACAACTACATTTGGCTCACTAACTTCACACACCATCAGGCTTCCAAGCAGCTCTCAAGGAAACTCAGTTTTCACACTCCAGGCTTAATGCCCTTTGAGTGCATTAGCTAGGAATGAACCTAGTAGAGCATCCCACCCAAACCAATGCTGCACAGGTGGGTTTCACATGCCACCAACTCCACATTCACAGACAACTTCAGCGCCAAAGCCATTTTCAGGTAGCCCTCAATACAAAGGCTCTAGGCGCAAATATTGGTGTGAGAGCTAATTCAATCAAGGCAACACTGCATGTTGGTGAAGCACATATTGAAGAAGAATCAGCCGAGTGGTTCTTGTGGGAGAACAACTCCATTTGGTTCACTAACTTCACACACCATCAGGCTTCCAAGCAGCTCTCAAGGAAACTCAGCTTTCACACTCTAGGCTTAATGCCCTTTGAGTGCCTAGGACTGAAATGAACCTTGGTGAGCTTCCCTCACAAACCAATGCTCCACATGCGGGTTTCACATGCCACCAACTCCACATTCACAGACAACTTCAGCGCCAAAGCCGTTTTCAGATAGCCCTCAATGCAAAGGCTCTAGGCGCAAATATTGGTGTGAGAGCTAATTCAATCAAGGAAACACTGCATGTTGGTGAAGCGCATATTGAAGAAGAATCAGCCGAGTGGTTCTTGTGGGAGAACAACTCCATTTGGATCACTAACTTCACACACCATCAGGCTTCCAAGCAGCTCTCAAGGAAACTCAGTTTTCACACTCTAGGCTTAATGCCCTTTGAGTGCATTATATAGGAATGAACCTAGTAGAACATCCCACACAAACCAATGCTGCACAGGTGGGTTTCACATGCCACCAGCTCCACATTCACAGACAACTTCAGCGCCAAAGCCGTTTTCAAATAGCCCTCAATACAAAGGTTCTAGGCGCAAATATTGGTGTGAGAGCTAATTCAATCAAGGAAACACTGCATGTTGGTGAAGCGCATATTGAAGAAGAATCAGCCGAGTGGTTCTTGTGGCAGAACAACTCCATTTGGCTCACTAACTTCACACACCATCAGGCTTCCAAGCAGCTCTCAAAGAAACTCAGCTTTCACACTCTAGGCTTAATGCCCTTTGAGTGCATTATCTAGGAATGAACCTGGTAGCGCATCCCACACAAACCAATGCTCCACATGCGGGTTTCACATGCCACCAACTCCACATTCACAGACAAATTCAGCGCCAAAGCCGTTTTCAGATAGCCCTCAATATTAAAGGCTCTAGGCGCAAATATTGGTGTGAGAGCTAATTCAATCAAGGCAACACGGCATGTTGGTGAAGCGCATATTGAAGAAGAATCAGCCAAGTGGTTCTTGTGGGAGAACAACTCCATTTGGCTCACTAACTTCACACACCATCAGGCTTCCAAGCAGCTCTCAAGGAAACTCAGCTTTCACACTCTAGGCTTAATGAACTTTGAGTGCCTAGGACTGAAATGAAGCTGGGTGAGCGTCCCTCAAAAACGAATGCTCCACATGCGGGTTTCATATGCCACCAACTCCACATTCAGATACAACTTCAGCGCCAAAGCCATTTTCAGTTAGCCCTCAATACAAAGGCTCTAGGCGCAAATATTGGTGTGAGAGCTAATTCAATCAAGGCAACACTGCATGTTGGTGAAGCACATACTGAAGAAGAATCAGCCGAGTGGTTCTTGTGGGAGAACAACTCCATTTGGCTCACTAACTTCACACACCATCAGGCTTCCAAGCAGCTCTCAAGGAAACTCAGCTTTCACACTCAAGGCTTAATGCCCTTTGAGTGCCTAGGACTGAAATGAACCTTGGTGAGATTCCCTCACAAACCAATGCTCCACATGCGGGTTTCACATGCCACCAACTCCACATTCACAGACAACTTCCTAGCCAAAGCCGTTTTCAGATAGACCACAATACAAAGGCTCTAGGCGCAAATATTGTTGTGAGAGCTAATTCAATCAAGGAAACACTGCATGTTGGTGAAGCGCATATTGAAGAAGAATCAGCCGAGTGGTTCTTGTGGGGGAACAACTCCATTTGGCTCACTAACTTCACACACCATCAGGCTTCCAAGCAGCTCTCCAGGAAACCCAGCTTTCACACTCTAGGCTTAATGCCCTTTGAGTGCATTATGTAGGAATGAACCTGGTAAAGCATCCCACACAATGCAATCCTCCACATGCGGGTTTCACATGCTACAAACTCCAAATTCACAGACAACTTCAGCGCCAATCCCTTTTCAGATAGCCCTCAATGCAAAGGTTCTAGGCGCAAGTATTGGTTTGAGAGCTAATTCAATCAAGGAAGCACTGCATGTTGGTGAAGCTCATTTTGAAGAAGAATCAGCCGAGTGGTTCTTGTGGGAGAACAACTCCATTTGGCTCACTAACTTCACACACCATCAGGCTTCCAAGCAGCTCTCAAGGAAACTCAGTTTTCACACTCCAGGCTTAATGCCCTTTGAGTGCATTAGCTAGGAATGAACCTAGTAGAGCATCCCACCCAAACCAATGCTGCACAGGTGGGTTTCACATGGCACCAACTCCACATTCACAGACAACTTCAGCGCCAAAGCCATTTTCAGGTAGCCCTCAATACAAAGGCTCTAGGCGCAAATATTGGTGTGAGAGCTAATTCAATCAAGGCAACACTGCATGTTGGTGAAGCACATATTGAAGAAGAATCAGCCGAGTGGTTCTTGTGGGAGAACAACTCCATTTGGTTCACTAACTTCACACACCATCAGGCTTCCAAGCAGCTCTCAAGGAAACTCAGCTTTCACACTCTAGGCTTAATGCCCTTTGAGTGCCTAGGACTGAAATGAACCTTGGTGAGCTTCCCTCACAAACCAATGCTCCACATGCGGGTTTCACATGCCACCAACTCCACATTCACAGACAACTTCAGCGCAAAGCCATTTTCAGATAGCCCTCAATACAAAGGCTCTAGGCACAAATATTGGTGTGAGAGCTAATTCAATCAAGGAAACACAGCATGTTGGTGAAGTGCATATTGAAGAAGAATCAGCCGAGTGGTTCTTGTGGGAGAACAACTCCATTTGGATCACTAACTTCACACACCATCAGGCTTCCAAGCAGCTCTCAAGGAAACTCAGTTTACACACTCTAGGCTTAATGCCCTTTGAGTGCATTATATAGGAATGAACCTGGTAAAGCATCCCACACAAGCTAATGCTCCACATGCGGGTTTTCACATGATACAAACTCCAGATTCACAGACAACTTCCTAGCCAAAGCCGTTTTCAGATAGCCCTCAATGCAAAGGATCTAGGCGCAAATATTGGTGTGAGAGCTAATTCAATCAAGGAAACACTGCATGTTGGTGAAGCGCATATTGAAGAAGAATCAGCCGAGTGGTTCTTGTGGGAGAACAACTCCATTTGGCTCACTAACTTCACACACCATCAGGCTTCCAAGCAGCTCTCAAGGAAACTCAGCTTTCACACTCTAGGCTTAATGCCCTTTGAGTGCATTATCTAGGACTGAAATGAAGCTTGATGAGTTTCCCACACAAACCAATGCTCCACATGCGGGTTTCACATGCCACCAATTCCACATTCACAGACAACTTCAGAGCCAAAGCCGTTTTCAGATAGCCCTCAATGCAAAGGTTTCAGGCACAAATATTGGTGTGAGAGCTAATTCAATCAAGAAAACACAGCATGTTGGTGAAGCGCATATTGAAGAAGAATCAGCCGAGTGGTTCTTGTGGGAAAACAACTCCATTTGGCTCACTAACTTCACACACCATCAGGCTTCCAAGCAGCTCTCAAGGAAACTCAGCTTTCACACTTTAGGCTTAATGCCCTTTGAGTGCATTATCTAGGACTGAACCTGGTAGAGCATCCCACACAAACCAATGCTTCACACTCGGGTTTCACATGCTATAAACTCCACATTCACAGACAAGTTCAGCGCCAAAGCCATTTTCAGATAGCCCTCAATACAAAGGCTCTAGGCGCAAATATTGGTGTGAGAGCTAATTCAATCAAGGCAACACTGCATGTTGGTGAAGCACATACTGAAGAAGAATCAGCCGAGTGGTTCTTGTGGGAGAACAACTCCATTTGGCTCACTAACTTCACACACCATCAGGCTTCCAAGCAGCTCTCAAGGAAACTCAGCTTTCACACTCAAGGCTTAATGCCCTTTGAGTGCCTAGGACTGAAATGAACCTTGGTGAGATTCCCTCACAAACCAATGCTCCACATGCGGGTTTCACATGCCACCAACTCCACATTCACAGACAACTTCAGAGCCAAAGCCGTTTTCAGATAGACCACAATACAAAGGCTCTAGGCGCAAATATTGGTGTGAGAGCTAATTCAATCAAGGAAACACTGCATGTTGGTGAAGCGCATATTGAAGAAGAATCAGCCGAGTGGTTCTTGTGGGGGAACAACTCCATTTGGCTCACTAACTTCACACACCATCAGGCTTCCAAGCAGCTCTCCAGGAAACCCAGCTTTCACACTTTAGGCTTAATGCCCTTTGAGTGCATTATGTAGGAATGAACCTGGTAAAGCATCCCACACAAAGCAATCCTCCACATGCGGGTTTCACATGCTACAAACTCCAAATTCACAGACAACTTCAGCGCCAATCCCTTTTCAGATAGCCCTCAATGCAAAGGCTCTAGGCGCAAGTATTGGTTTGAGAGCTAATTCAATCAAGGAAGCACTGCATGTTGGTGAAGCTCATTTTGAAGAAGAATCAGCCGAGTGGTTCTTGTGGGAGAACAACTACATTTGGCTCACTAACTTCACACACCATCAGGCTTCCAAGCAGCTCTCAAGGAAACTCAGTTTTCACACTCCAGGCTTAATGCCCTTTGAGTGCATTAGCTAGGAATGAACCTAGTAGAGCATCCCACCCAAACCAATGCTGCACAGGTGGGTTTCACATGGCACCAACTCCACATTCACAGACAACTTCAGCGCCAAAGCCATTTTCAGGTAGCCCTCAATACAAAGGCTCTAGGCGCAAATATTGGTGTGAGAGCTAATTCAATCAAGGCAACACTGCATGTTGGTGAAGCACATATTGAAGAAGAATCAGCCGAGTGGTTCTTGTGGGAGAACAACTCCATTTGGTTCACTAACTTCACACACCATCAGGCTTCCAAGCAGCTCTCAAGGAAACTCAGCTTTCACACTCTAGGCTTAATGCCCTTTGAGTGCCTAGGACTGAAATGAACCTTGGTGAGCTTCCCTCACAAACCAATGCTCCACATGCGGGTTTCACATGCCACCAGCTCCACATTCACAGACAACTTCAGCGCCAAAGCCGTTTTCAGATAGCCCTCAATGCAAAGGCTCTAGGCGCACATATTGGTGTGAGAGCTAATTCAATCAAGGAAACACTGCATGTTGGTGAAGCGCATATTGAAGAAGAATCAGCCGAGTGGTTCTTGTGGGAGAACAACTCCATTTGGATCACTAACTTCACACACCATCAGGCTTCCAAGCAGCTCTCAAGGAAACTCAGTTTTCACACTCTAGGCTTAATGCCCTTTGAGTGCATTATCTAGGAATGAACCTAGTAGAACATCCCACACAAACCAATGCTGCACAGGTGGGTTTCACATGCCACCAGCTCCACATTCACAGACAACTTCAGCGCCAAAGCCGTTTTCAAATAGCCCTCAATACAAAGGTTCTAGGCGCAAATATTGGTGTGAGAGCTAATTCAATCAAGGAAACACTGCATGTTGGTGAAGCGCATATTGAAGAAGAATCAGCCGAGTGGTTCTTGTGGCAGAACAACTCCATTTGGCTCACTAACTTCACACACCATCAGGCTTCCAAGCAGCTCTCAAAGAAACTCAGCTTTCACACTCTAGGCTTAATGCCCTTTGAGTGCATTATCTAGGAATGAACCTGGTAGCGCATCCCACACAAACCAATGCTCCACATGCGGGTTTCACATGCCACCAACTCCACATTCACAGACAACTTCCTAGCCAAAGCCGTTTTCAGATAGCCCTCAATATTAAAGGCTCTAGGCGCAAATATTGGTGTGAGAGCTAATTCAATCAAGGCAACACGGCATGTTTTTGAAGCGCATATTGAAGAAGAATCAGCCAAGTGGTTCTTGTGGGAGAACAACTCCATTTGGCTCACTAACTTCACACACCATCAGGCTTCCAAGCAGCTCTCAAGGAAACTCAGCTTTCACACTCTAGGCTTAATGAACTTTGAGTGCCTAGGACTGAAATGAAGCTGGGTGAGCGTCCCTCAAAAACGAATGCTCCACATGCGGGTTTCATATGCCACCAACTCCACATTCAGATACAACTTCAGCGCCAAAGCCATTTTCAGTTAGCCCTCAATACAAAGGCTCTAGGCGCAAATATTGGTGTGAGAGCTAATTCAATCAAGGCAACACTGCATGTTGGTGAAGCACATACTGAAGAAGAATCAGCCGAGTGGTTCTTGTGGGAGAACAACTCCATTTGGCTCACTAACTTCACACACCATCAGGCTTCCAAGCAGCTCTCAAGGAAACTCAGCTTTCACACTCAAGGCTTAATGCCCTTTGAGTGCCTAGGACTGAAATGAACCTTGGTGAGATTCCCTCACAAACCAATGCTCCACATGCGGGTTTCACATGCCACCAACTCCACATTCACAGACAACTTCCTAGCCAAAGCCGTTTTCAGATAGACCACAATACAAAGGCTCTAGGCGCAAATATTGGTGTGAGAGCTAATTCAATCAAGGAAACACTGCATGTTGGTGAAGCGCATATTGAAGAAGAATCAGCCGAGTGGTTCTTGTGGGGGAACAACTCCATTTGGCTCACTAACTTCACACACCATCAGGCTTCCAAGCAGCTCTCAAGGAAACTCAGTTTTCACACTCCAGGCTTAATGCCCTTTGAGTGCATTAGCTAGGAATGAATCTAGTAGAGCATCCCACACAAACCAATGCTGCACAGGTGGGTTTCACATGGCACCAACTCCACATTCACAGACAACTTCAGCGCCAAAGCCATTTTCAGGTAGCCCTCAATACAAAGGCTCTAGGCGCAAATATTGGTGTGAGAGCTAATTCAATCAAGGCAACACTGCATGTTGGTGAAGCACATATTGAAGAAGAATCAGCCGAGTGGTTCTTGTGGGAGAACAACTCCATTTGGTTCACTAACTTCACACACCATCAGGCTTCCAAGCAGCTCTCAAGGAAACTCAGCTTTCACACTCTAGGCTTAATGCCCTTTGAGTGCCTAGGACTGAAATGAACCTTGGTGAGCTTCCCTCACAAACCAATGCTCCACATGCGGGTTTCACATGCCACCAACTCCACATTCACAGACAACTTCAGCGCAAAGCCATTTTCAGATAGCCCTCAATACAAAGGCTCTAGGCACAAATATTGGTGTGAGAGCTAATTCAATCAAGGAAACACAGCATGTTGGTGAAGTGCATATTGAAGAAGAATCAGCCGAGTGGTTCTTGTGGGAGAACAACTCCATTTGGATCACTAACTTCACACACCATCAGGCTTCCAAGCAGCTCTCAAGGAAACTCAGTTTACACACTCTAGGCTTAATGCCCTTTGAGTGCATTATATAGGAATGAACCTGGTAAAGCATCCCACACAAGCTAATGCTCCACATGCGGGTTTTCACATGATACAAACTCCAGATTCACAGACAACTTCGTAGCCAAAGCCGTTTTCAGATAGCCCTCAATACAAAGGCTCTAGGCGCAAATATTGGTGTGAGAGCTAATTCAATCAAGGAAACACTGCATGTTGGTGAAGCGCATATTGAAGAAGAATCAGCCGAGTGGTTCTTGTGGGAGAACAACTCCATTTGGCTCACTAACTTCACACACCATCAGGCTTCCAAGCAGCTCTCAAGGAAACTCAGCTTTCACACTCTAGGCTTAATGCCCTTTGAGTGCATTATCTAGGACTGAAATGAAGCTTGGTGAGTTTCCCACACAAACCAATGCTCCACATGCGGGTTTCACATGCCACCAATTCCACATTCACAGACAACTTCAGAGCCAAAGCCGTTTTCAGATAGCCCTCAATGCAAAGGTTCCAGGCACAAATATTGGTGTGAGAGCTAATTCAATCAAGAAAACACAGCATGTTGGTGAAGCGCATATTGAAGAAGAATCAGCCGAGTGGTTCTTGTGGGAAAACAACTCCATTTGGCTCACTAACTTCACACACCATCAGGCTTCCAAGCAGCTCTCAAGGAAACTCAGCTTTCACACTTTAGGCTTAATGCCCTTTGAGTGCATTATCTAGGACTGAACCTGGTAGAGCATCCCACACAAACCAATGCTTCACACTCGGGTTTCACATGCTATAAACTCCACATTCACAGACAAGTTCAGCGCCAAAGCCATTTTCAGATAGCCCTCAATACAAAGGCTCTAGGCGCAAATATTGGTGTGAGAGCTAATTCAATCAAGAAAACACTGCATGTTGGTGAAGCGCATATTGAAGAAGAATCAGCCGAGTGGTTCTTGTGGGAGAACAACTCCATTTGGCTCACTAACTTCACACACCATCAGGCTTCCAAGCAGCTCTCAAGGAAACTCAGTTTTCACACTCTAGGCTTAATGCCCTTTGAGTGCATTATCTAGGAATGATCCTATTAGAGCATCCCACAAAAACCAATGCTCCACATGCGGGTTTCACATGCCACCAACTCCACATTTATAGACAACTTCAGCGCCAAAGCCGTTTTCAGATTGCCCTCAATACAAAGGCTCTAGGCACAAATATTGGTGTGAGAGCTAATTCAATCAAGGAAACACTGCATGTTGGTGAAGCGCATTTTGAAGAAGAATCAGCCGAGTGGTTCTTGTGGGAGAACAACTCCATTTGGCTCACTAACTTCACACACCATCAGGCTTCCAAGCAGCTCTCAAGGAAACTCAGTTTTCACACTCCAGGCTTAATGCCCTTTGAGTGCATTAGCTAGGAATGAACCTAGTAGAGCATCCCACCCAAACCAATGCTGCACAGGTGGGTTTCACATGGCACCAACTCCACATTCACAGACAACTTCAGCGCCAAAGCCATTTTCAGGTAGCCCTCAATACAAAGGCTCTAGGCGCAAATATTGGTGTGAGAGCTAATTCAATCAAGGCAACACTGCATGTTGGTGAAGCACATACTGAAGAAGAATCAGCCGAGTGGTTCTTGTGGGAGAACAACTCCATTTGGCTCACTAACTTCACACACCATCAGGCTTCCAAGCAGCTCTCAAGGAAACTCAGCTTTCACACTCAAGGCTTAATGCCCTTTGAGTGCCTAGGACTGAAATGAACCTTGGTGAGATTCCTCACAAACCAATGCTCCACATGCGGGTTTCACATGCCACCAACTCCACATTCACAGACAACTTCCTAGCCAAAGCCGTTTTCAGATAGACCACAATACAAAGGCTCTAGGCGCAAATATTGGTGTGAGAGCTAATTCAATCAAGGAAACACTGCATGTTGGTGAAGCGCATATTGAAGACGAATCAGCCGAGTGGTTCTTGTGGGGAACAACTCCATTTGGCTCACTAACTTCACACACCATCAGGCTTCCAAGCAGCTCTCCAGGAAACCCAGCTTTCACACTCTAGGCTTAATGCCCTTTGAGTGCATTATGTAGGAATGAACCTGGTAAAGCATCCCACACAAAGCAATCCTCCACATGCGGGTTTCACATGCTACAAACTCCAAATTCACAGACAACTTCAGCGCCAATCCCTTTTCAGATAGCCCTCAATGCAAAGGCTCTAGGCGCAAGTATTGGTTTGAGAGCTAATTCAATCAAGGAAGCACTGCATGTTGGTGAAGCTCATTTTGAAGAAGAATCAGCCGAGTGGTTCTTGTGGGAGAACAACTCCATTTGGCTCACTAACTTCACACACCATCAGGCTTCCAAGCAGCTCTCAAGGAAACTCAGTTTTCACACTCCAGGCTTAATGCCCTTTGAGTGCATTAGCTAGGAATGAACCTAGTAGAGCATCCCACCCAAACCAATGCTGCACAGGTGGGTTTCACATGGCACCAACTCCACATTCACAGACAACTTCAGCGCCAAAGCCATTTTCAGGTAGCCCTCAATACAAAGGCTCTAGGCGCAAATATTGGTGTGAGAGCTAATTCAATCAAGGCAACACTGCATGTTGGTGAAGCACATATTGTAGAAGAATCAGCCGAGTGGTTCTTGTGGGAGAACAACTCCATTTGGTTCACTAACTTCACACACCATCAGGCTTCCAAGCAGCTCTCAAGGAAACTCAGCTTTCACACTCTAGGCTTAATGCCCTTTGAGTGCCTAGGACTGAAATGAACCTTGGTGAGCTTCCCTCACAAACCAATGCTCCACATGCGGGTTTCACATGCCACCAACTCCACATTCACAGACAACTTCAGCGCAAAGCCATTTTCAGATAGCCCTCAATACAAAGGCTCTAGGCACAAATATTGGTGTGAGAGCTAATTCAATCAAGGAAACACAGCATGTTGGTGAAGTGCATATTGAAGAAGAATCAGCCGAGTGGTTCTTGTGGGAGAACAACTCCATTTGGATCACTAACTTCACACACCATCAGGCTTCCAAGCAGCTCTCAAGGAAACTCAGTTTACACACTCTAGGCTTAATGCCCTTTGAGTGCATTATATAGGAATGAACCTGGTAAAGCATCCCACACAAGCTAATGCTCCACATGCGGGTTTTCACATGATACAAACTCCAGATTCACAGACAACTTCCTAGCCAAAGCCGTTTTCAGATAGCCCTCAATGCAAAGGCTCTAATCGCTAATATTGGTGTGAGAGCTAATTCAATCAAGGAAACACTGCATGTTGGTGAAGCGCATATTGAAGAAGAATCAGCCGAGTGGTTCTTGTGGGAGAACAACTCCATTTGGCTCACTAACTTCACACACCATCAGGCTTCCAATCAGCTCTCAAGGAAACTCAGCTTTCACACTCTAGGCTTAATGCCCTTTGAGTGCATTATCTAGGACTGAAATGAAGCTTGGTGAGTTTCCCACACAAACCAATGCTCCACATGCGGGTTTCACATGCCACCAATTCCACATTCACAGACAACTTCAGAGCCAAAGCCGTTTTCAGATAGCCCTCAATGCAAAGGTTCCAGGCACAAATATTGGTGTGAGAGCTAATTCAATCAAGAAAACACAGCATGTTGGTGAAGCGCATATTGAAGAAGAATCAGCCGAGTGGTTCTTGTGGGAAAACAACTCCACTTGGCTCACTAACTTCACACACCATCAGGCTTCCAAGCAGCTCTCAAGGAAACTCAGCTTTCACACTTTAGGCTTAATGCCCTTTGAGTGCATTATCTAGGACTGAACCTGGTAGAGCATCCCACACAAACCAATGCTTCACACTCGGGTTTCACATGCTATAAACTCCACATTCACAGACAAGTTCAGCGCCAAAGCCATTTTCAGATAGCCCTCAATACAAAGGCTCTAGGCGCAAATATTGGTGTGAGAGCTAATTCAATCAAGAAAACACTGCATGTTGGTGAAGCGCATATTGAAGAAGAATCAGCCGAGTGGTTCTTGTGGGAGAACAACTCCATTTGGCTCACTAACTTCACACACCATCAGGCTTCCAAGCAGCTCTCAAGGAAACTCAGTTTTCACACTCTAGGCTTAATGCCCTTTGAGTGCCTAGGACTGAAATGAAAATTGGTGAGCTTCCCACCCAAACCAATGCTGCACAGGTGGGTTTCACATGGCACCAACTCCACATTCACAGACAACTTCAGCGCCAAAGCCATTTTCAGGTAGCCCTCAATACAAAGGCTCTAGGCGCAAATATTGGTGTGAGAGCTAATTCATTCAAGGAAACACTGCATGTTGGTGAAGCGCATATTGAAGAAGAATCAGCCGAGTGGTTCTTGTAGGAGAACAACTCCATTTGGCTCACTAACTTCACACACCATCAGGCTTCCAAGCAGCTCTCAAGGAAACTCAGTTTTCACACTCTAGGCTTAATGCCCTTTGAGTGCATTATCTAGGAATGAACCTAGTAGAACATCCCACACAAACCAATGCTCCACATGCGGGTTTCACATGCCACCAACTCCACATTTATAGACAACTTCAGCGCCAAAGCCGTTTTCAGATTGCCCTCAATACAAAGGCTCTAGGCACAAATATTGGTGTGAGAGCTAATTCAATCAAGGAAACACTGCATGTTGGTGAAGCGCATTTTGAAGAAGAATCAGCCGAGTGGTTCTTGTGGGAGAACAACTCCATTTGGCTCACTAACTTCACACACCATCAGGCTTCCAAGCAGCTCTCAAGGAAACTCAGCTTTCACACTCTAGGCTTAATGCCCTTTGAGTGCATTATGTAGGAATGGACCTGGTAGAGCATCCCACAAAAACCAATGCTCCACATGCGGGTTTCACATGCCACCAACTCCACATTCACAGACAACTTCAGCGCCAAAGCCACTTTCAGATAGCCCTCAATGCAAAGGCTCTAGGCGCAAATATTGTTGTCAGAGCTAATTCAATCAAGGCAACACTGCATGTTGGTGAAGCGCATATTGAAGAAGAATCAGCCGAGTGGTTCTTGTGGGAGAACAACTCTATTTGGCTCACTAACTTCACACACCATCAGGCTTCCAAGCAGCTCTCAAGGAAACTCAGCTTTCACACTCTAGGCTTAATGCTCTTTGAGTGCATTATCTAGGAATGAACCTGGTAGAGCATCCCACACAAACCAATGCTCCATAAGCGTGTTTTATATGCCTCCAACTCCACATTCACAGACAACTTCAGCGCCAAAGCCGTTTTCAGATAGCCCTCAATACAAATGCTCTAGGCGCAAATATTGGTGTGAGAGCTAATTCAATCAAGGAAGCACAGCATGCTGGTGAAGCGCATATTGAAGAAGAATCAGCCGAGTGGTTCTTGTGGGAGAACAACTCCATTTGGCTCACTAACTTCACACACCATCAGGTTTCCAAGCAGCTCTCAAGGAAACTCAGCTTTCACACTCTAGGCTTAATGCCCTTTGAGTGCATTATGTAGGAATGAACCTGGTAGAGCATCCCACACAAACCAATGCTCCACATGCGGGTTTCACATGCTACCAACTCCACATTCACAGACAACTTCAGCGCCAAAGCCGTTTTCAGATAGCCCTCAATACAAAGGCTCTAGGCACAAATATTGGTGTGAGAGCTAATTGAATCAAGGAAACACTGCATGTTGGTGAAGCGCATATTGAAGAAGAATCAGCCGAGTGGTTCTTGTGGGAGAACAACTCCATTTGGCTCACTAACTTCACACACCATCAGGCTTGCAAGCAGCTCTCAAGGAAACTCAGTTTTCACACTCTAGGCTTAATGCCCTTTGAGTGCCTAGGACTGAAATGAAGCTTGGTGAGCTTCCCACACAAACCAATGCTCCACATGCGGGTTTCACATGCCACCAACTCCACTTTCACAGACAACTTCAGCGCCAAAGCCGTTTTCAGATAGCCCTCAATACAAAGGCTCTAGGCGCAAATATTGGTGTGAGAGCTAATTCAATCAAGGAAACACAGCATGTTGGTGAAGCGCATATTGAAGAAGAATCAGACGAGTGGTTCTTGTGGGAGAACAACTCCATTTGGGTCCCTAACTTCACACATCATCAGGCTTCCAAGCAGCTCTCAAAGAAACTCAGCTTTCACACTCTAGGCTTAATGCCCTTTGAGTGCACTATCTAGGAATGAACCTGGTAGCGCATCCCACACAAACCAATGCTCCACATGCGGGTTTCACATGCCACCAACTCCACATTCACAGACAACTTCCTAGCCAAAGCCGTTTTCAGATAGCCCTCAATACAAACGCTCCAGGCACAAATATTGGTGTGAGAGCTAATTCAATCAAGGAAACACTGCATGTTGGTGAAGCGCATATTGAAGAAGAATCAGCCGAGTGGTTCTTGTGGGGGAACAACTCCATTTGGCTCACTAACTTCACACACCATCAGGCTTCCAAGCAGCTCTCCAGGAAACCCAGCATTCACACTCTAGGCTTAATGCCCTTTGAGTGCATTATGTAGGAATGAACCTGGTAGAGCATCCCACACAAAGCAATCCTCCACATGCGGGTTTCACATGCTACAAACTCCACATTCACAGACAACTTCAGCGCCTATCCCTTTTCAGATAGCCATCAATGCAAAGGCTCTAGGCGCAACTATTGGTTTGAGAGCTAATTCAATCAAGGAAACACTGCATGTTGGTGAAGCGCATTTTGAAGAAGAATCAGCCGAGTGGTTCTTGTGGGAGAACAACTCCATTTGGATCACTAACTTCACACACCATCAGGCTTCCAAGCAGCTCTCAAGGAAACTCAGTTTTCACACTCTAGGCTTAATGCCCTTTGAGTGCATTATCTAGGAATGAACCTATTAGAGCATCCCACACAAACCAATACTCCACATGCGGGTTTCACATGCCACCAACTCCACATTCACAGACAACTTCAGCGCCAAAGCCGTTTTCAGATAGCCCTCAATACAAAGGCTCTAGGCGCAAATATTGGTGTGAGAGCAAATTCAATCAAGGAAACACTGCATGTTAGTGAAGCGCATTTTGAAGAAGAATCAGCCGAGTGGTTCTTGTGGGAGAACAGCTCCATTTGGATCACTAACGTCACACATCATCAGGCTTCCGAGGAGCTCTCAAGGAAACTCAGTTTTCACACTCTAGGCTTAATGCCCTTTGAGTGCATTATCCAGGAATGAACCTAGTAGAACATCCCACACAAACCAATGCTGCACAGGTGGGTTTCACATGCCACCAGCTCCACATTCACAGACAACTTCAGCGCCAAAGCCGTTTTCAAATAGCCCTCAATACAAAGGTTCTAGGCGCAAATATTGGTGTGAGAGCTAATTCAATCAAGGAAACACAGCATGTTGGTGAAGCGCATATTGAAGAAGAATCAGCCGAGTGGTTCTTGTGGCAGAACAACTCCATTTGGCTCACTAACTTCACACACCATCAGGCTTCCAAGCAGCTCTCAAAGAAACTCAGCTTTCACAGTCTAGGCTTAATGCCCTTTGAGTGCATTATCTAGGAATGAACCTGGTAGCGCATCCCACACAAACCAATGCTCCACATGCGGGTTTCACATGCCACCAACTCCACATTCACAGACAAATTCAGCGCCAAAGCCGTTTTCAATAGCCCTCAATATTAAAGGCTCTAGGCGCAAATATTGGTGTGAGAGCTAATTCAATCAAGGCAACACGGCATGTTGGTGAAGCGCATATTGAAGAAGAATCAGTCAAGTGGTTCTTGTGGGAGAACAACTCCATTTGGCTCACTAACTTCACACACCATCAGGCTTCCAAGCAGCTCTCAAGGAAACTCAGCTTTCACACTCTAGGCTTAATGAACTTTGAGTGCCTAGGACTGAAATGAAGCTGGGTGAGCGTCCCTCAAAAACGAATGCTCCACATGCGGGTTTCATATGCCACCAACTCCACATTCAGATACAACTTCAGCGCCAAAGCCATTTTCAGTTAGCCCTCAATACAAAGGCTCTAGGCGCAAATATTGGTGTGAGAGCTAATTCAATCAAGGCAACACTGCATGTTGGTGAAGCACATACTGAAGAAGAATCAGCCGAGTGGTTCTTGTGGGAGAACAACTCCATTTGGCTCACTAACTTCACACACCATCAGGCTTCCAAGCAGCTCTCAAGGAAACTCAGCTTTCACACTCAAGGCTTAATGCCCTTTGAGTGCCTAGGACTGAAATGAACCTTGGTGAGATTCCCTCACAAACCAATGCTCCACATGCGGGTTTCACATGCCACCAACTCCACATTCACAGACAACTTCCTAGCCAAAGCCGTTTTCAGATAGACCACAATACAAAGGCTCTAGGCGCAAATATTGGTGTGAGAGCTAATTCAATCAAGGAAACACTGCATGTTGGTGAAGCGCATATTGAAGAAGAATCAGCCGAGTGGTTCTTGTGGGAGAACAACTCCATTTGGCTCACTAACTTCACACACCATCAGGCTTCCAAGCAGCTCTCCAGGAAACCCAGCTTTCACACTCTAGGCTTAATGCCCTTTGAGTGCATTATGTAGGAATGAACCTGGTAAAGCATCCCACACAAAGCAATCCTCCACATGCGGGTTTCACATGCTACAAACTCCAAATTCACAGACAACTTCAGCGCCAATCCCTTTTCAGATAGCCCTCAATGCAAAGGCTCTAGGCGCAAGTATTGGTTTGAGAGCTAATTCAATCAAGGAAACACTGCATGTTGGTGAAGCGCATTTTGAAGAAGAATCAGCCGAGTGGTTCTTGTGGGAGAACAACTACATTTGGCTCACTAACTTCACACACCATCAGGCTTCCAAGCAGCTCTCAAGGAAACTCAGTTTTCACACTCCAGGCTTAATGCCCTTTGAGTGATTAGGACTGAAATGAACCTTGGTGAGCTTCCCACACAAACCAATGCTCCACATGCGGGTTTCACATGCCACCAACTCCACATTCACAGACAACTTCAGCGCCAAAGCCGTTTTCAGATAGCCCTCAATGCAAAGGCTCTAGGCACAAATATTGGTGTGAGAGCTAATTCAATCAAGGAAACACTGCATGTTGGTGAAGCGCATATTGAAGAAGAATCAGCCGAGTGGTTCTTGTGGTAGAACAACTCCATTTGGCTCACTAACTTCACACACCATCAGGCTTCCAAGCAGCTCTCAAGGAAACTCAGTTTTCACACTCTAGGCTTAATGCCCTTTGAGTGCATTATCTAGGAATGAACCTATTAGAGCATCCCACACAAACCAATGCTCCACATGCTGGTTTCACATGCCACCAACTCCACATTCACAGACAACTTCAGCGCCAAAGCCGTTTTCAGATAGCCCTCAATACAAAGGCTCTAGGCGCAAATATTGGTGTGAGAGCAAATTCAATCAAGGAAACACTGCATGTTAGTGAAGCGCATTTTGAAGAAGAATCAGCCGAGTGGTTCTTGTGGGAGAACAGCTCCATTTGGATCACTAACGTCACACATCATCAGGCTTCCGAGGAGCTCTCAAGGAAACTCAGTTTTCACACTCTAGGCTTAATGCCCTTTGAGTGCATTATCTAGGAATGAACCTAGTAGAACATCCCACACAAACCAATGCTGCACATGTGGGTTTCACATGCCACCAGCTCCACATTCACAGACAACTTCAGCGCCAAAGCCGTTTTCAAATAGCCCTCAATACAAAGGTTCTAGGCGCAAATATTGGTGTGAGAGCTAATTCAATCAAGGAAACACAGCATGTTGGTGAAGCGCATATTGAAGAAGAATCAGCCGAGTGGTTCTTGTGGCAGAACAACTCCATTTGGCTCACTAACTTCACACACCATCAGGCTTCCAAGCAGCTCTCAAAGAAACTCAGCTTTCACACTCTAGGCTTAATGCCCTTTGAGTGCATTATCTAGGAATGAACCTGGTACCGCATCCCACACAAACCAATGCTCCACATGCGGGTTTCACATGCCACCAACTCCACATTCACAGACAAATTCAGCGCCAAAGCCGTTTTCAGATAGACCTCAATATTAAAGGCTCTAGGTGCAAATATTGTTGTGAGAGCTAATTCAATCAAGGCAACACGGCATGTTGGTGAAGCGCATATTGAAGAAGAATCAGCCAAGTGGTTCTTGTGGGAGAACAACTCCATTTGGCTCACTAACTTCACACACCATCAGGCTTCCAAGCAGCTCTCAAGGAAACTCAGCTTTCACACTCTCGGCTTAATGAACTTTGAGTGCCTAGGACTGAAATGAAGCTGGGTGAGCGTCCCTCAAAAACGAATGCTCCACATGCGGGTTTCATATGCCACCAACTCCACATTCAGATACAACTTCAGCGCCAAAGCCATTTTCAGTTAGCCCTCAATACAAAGGCTCTAGGCGCAAATATTCGTGTGAGAGCTAATTCAATCAAGGCAACACTGCATGTTGGTGAAGCACATACTGAAGAAGAATCAGCCGAGTGGTTCTTGTGGGAGAACAACTCCATTTGGCTCACTAACTTCACACACCATCAGGCTTCCAAGCAGCTCTCAAGGAAACTCAGCTTTCACACTCAAGGCTTAATGCCCTTTGAGTGCCTAGGACTGAAATGAACCTTGGTGAGATTCCCTCACAAACCAATGCTCCACATGCGGGTTTCACATGCCACCAACTCCACATTCACAGACAACTTCCTAGCCAAAGCCTTTTTCAGATAGACCACAATACAAAGGCTCTAGGCGCAAATATTGGTGTGAGAGCTAATTCAATCAAGGAAACACTGCATGTTGGTGAAGCGCATATTGAAGAAGAATCAGCCGAGTGGTTCTTGTGGGGGAACAACTCCATTTGGCTCACTAACTTCACACACCATCAGGCTTCCAAGCAGCTCTCCAGGAAACCCAGCTTTCACACTCTAGGCTTAATGCCCTTTGAGTGCATTATGTAGGAATGAACCTGGTAAAGCATCCCACACAAAGCAATCCTCCACATGCGGGTTTCACATGCTACAAACTCCAAATTCACAGACAACTTCAGCGCCAATCCCTTTTCAGATAGCCCTCAATGCAAAGGCTCTAGGCGCAAGTATTGGTGTGAGAGCTAATTCAATCAAGGAAACACTGCATGATGGTGAAGCGCATTTTGAAGAAGAATCAGCCGAGTGGTTCTTGTGGGAGAACAACTCCATTTGGCTCACTAACTTCACACACCATCAGGCTTCCAAGCAGCTCTCAAGGAAACTCAGCTTTCACACTCTCGGCTTAATGCCCTTTGAGTGCCTAGGACTGAAATGAAGCTTGGTGAGTGTCCCTCACAAACCAATGCTCCACATGCGGGTTTCACATGCCACCAACTCCACATTCACATACAACTTCAGCGCCAAAGCCATTTTCAGGTAGCCCTCAATACAAAGGCTCTAGGCGCAAATATTGGTGTGAGAGCTAATTCAATCAAGGCAACACTGCATGATGGTGAAGCACATACTGAAGAAGAATCAGCCAAGTGGTTCTTGTGGGAGAACAACGCCATTTGGCTCACTAACTACACACACCATCAGGCTTCCAAGCAGCTCTCAAGGAAACTCAGCTTTCACACTCTAGGCTTAATGCCCTTTGAGTGCATTATGTAGGAATGAACCTGGTAGAGCATCCCACACAAACCAATGCTCCACATGCGGGTTTCACATGCCACCAACTCCACATTCACAGACAACTTCCTAGCCAAAGCCGTTTTCAGATAGCCCTCAATACAAAGGCTCTAGACGCAAATATTGGTGTGAGAGCTAATTCAATCAAGGAAACACTGCATGTTGGTGAAGCGCATATTGAAGAAGAATCAGCCGAGTGGTTCCTGTGGGAGAACAAATCCATTTGGCTCACTAACTTCACACACCATCAGGCTTCCAAGCAGCTCTCAAGGAAACTCAGCTTTCACACTCTAGGCTTAATGCCCTTTGAGTGCCTAGGACTGAAATGAACCTTGGTGAGTTCCCACACAAACCAATGCTCCACATGCGGGTTTCACATGCCACCAACTCCACATTCACAGACAACTTCAGCGCCAAAGCCGTTTTCTGATAGCCCTCAATACAAAGGCTCTAGGCGCTAATATTGGTGTGAGAGCTAATTCAATCAAGGAAACACTGCATGTTGGTGAAGGGCATATTGAAGAAGAATCAGCCGAGTGGTTCTTGTGGGAGAACAACTCCATTTGGCTCACTAACTTCACACACCATCAGGCTTCCAAGCAGCTCTCAAGGAAACTCAGTTTTCACACTCTAGGCTTAATGCCCTTTGAGTGCATTATCTAGGACTGAACCTGGTAGAGCATCCCACACAAACCAATGCTCCACATGTGGGTTTCACCTGCTACAAACTCCACATTCACAGAAAACTTCAGCGCCAAAACCCTTTTCAGATAGTCCTCAATGCAAAGGCTCTAGGCGCAAATATTGGTGTGAGAGCTAATTCAATCAAGGAAACACTGCATGTTGGTGAAGCGCATATTGAAGAAGAATCAGCCGAGTGGTTCTTGTGGGAGAACAACTCCATTTGGCTCACTAACTTCACACACCATCAGGCTTCCAAGCAGCTCTCAAGGAAACTCAGCTTTCACACTCTAGGCTTAATGCCCTTTGAGTGCATTATGTAGGAATGAACCTGGTAGAGCATCCCACACAAACAATGCTCCACATGCTGGTTTCACATGCTACAGACTCCAAATTCACAGACAACTTCAGCGCCTAGCCATTTTCAGATAGCCCTCAATGCAAAGGCTCTAGGCGCAAATATTGGTGTGAGAGCTAATTCAATCAAGGAAACACTGCATGTTGGTTGTCGCGGCTAGCTGAGCCGGCCTAGTAGGCAAGGCGAATGTCCGAGCGAAAAGCACCGACACACGGAGACCAGGATGATGTTACAAGTGCTGGGAGCCGTCTCTTTTGAGCCGTCCTCCACAAGCCTCTTTATTACCATATTATCTCCTCTTTCCCCCAAGCCCATCAACAGGACAATAGGACACCAATGAATCTGCAAAGGCTAAGTGCTACTGCCTTAGGCCTGATTCCTGAGTGATCAGCTCAAGGAATGTAAATCAGCTCAAGGAGTGTAAATCAGCTCCACAGCCCACAACATATTCCCCCTTCTGTATTAAAGCAGACTTGAATGCACCTGTCTTAGGTTGTGGACTCTCAGGTTATCAGCCTTATCCGTCATCGGGAACCTCCGTAGCATGACGGAGACCCTGTCCTAGGTTGGTCAGTTCCCGGTCCATCTCACTCGTCACTGGCTGCCATTCAACGCCTTGTCTGCTGCAGCTGCTCAACCATACTTGGGGAGGCTGGTAACCCTGTTCCAAGGCTGGGAGTGAATATCAGCTCAGTAGCAAAGAGCAAACAGCAGTTTTCGGGCTTGGGAAAACAAAGCACTTCACAGGTGAAACATACATTAAAGGAACAATGGGACGCAAGAGGCCATGATCTTAGGAGTAACTTAGCTCGTAACAATGAGCAGACAGCAGTTCCCAGGCTTGGGAAAACAATTAGCACTTGCACAGATGATAAAACAGAAATGCATACAATACAACAGAAAGGCATACGATGGGGTACAGGAGGCCTAGACCAAATCTAACAGCATTTGCTATTTCTTTTCCAACAAATCAACCCATAGTCCAGCATAGTCCAGTATGCCCACCCGCTCATGTTCATCAGTAAAGTCCTGTTGTTCATTAACTCTGGCAGTCTGTTCTGCAACCTTGTTTACTGTCACCACGGTAGCTGGTGGTGGCGGCTGTTGATGTACTGGCTATGATGGTCGCCGTTATGCCAAAGTCTCTTTTATTCTTATCAGGCCAACATAGGCCTCTCCGTCAGTCCCAACAGGCACAGGCGGGATTCAGGGCAGCTGCAGGATAACAGCAGAATCGCGATTGCCATTCCAGCATGCTGTCAGGGTACACTGGAACTTGGTGTCATTCCTTTCAGAGGCATCTCTTGTCCCGTTGATCTTCCGACTCAAATGCCATCATGTTGTCCAGTATCCGAGCTCTCATAAGACTCTGCAGCAGAAGCTTGCCGGACAAGCCTCTCAGGAATCCACCTCGGACCATTTTCATTTTCTGGGAAAACACAAACTGATCCTCGCCCCCAAATGAGGACGGGATCTGGGCCTAGCCACTTACCAGTCAAGGGGTCCTTCCACATAACATAACCTTTCTGCTTCTGAGATGGATTCCAATGACGATCTGCAGCAGACCGTCCTTCAGCATCCAATGTTAGAAAATTTAAAATAAATAATACAAGGTTCAAATGATCCCGGGGAGTGCTATATTCCCCCTTTTTGGTTTTAATAAGGTAATCTTTAATAGTACGGTTGGCACGTTCCACAATACCTTGTCCTTGAGGATTATAAGGAATACCTGAAATTAGTTGTATATGGTGGGAGGCAGCAAAATCACGAAATTTGCTGCTAGTATAGCAAGGACCATTATCAGTTTTGATAACTTTAGGAGTTCCCAAGATGGAAAAACATGCATAGCAATGGGCTAGAGTATGTCTGACTTGTTCTCCTGTCTGAGGAGTAGCTAAAATAAATCCAGAACAAGTATCGATAGTGACATGCACATACTTTAGTGTCCCAAACTCTGGGATGTGTGTCACGTCCATTTGCCAGACATGATTGGGCAACAGTCCTCTGGGATTTACACCATAACGAGGAACAGGTAAAAATTGAGGGCACACTGAGCATTGCTTCACGATGGTTCTGGCTTGTTCTTTAGTCAGACTAAAGCGCAAACGAAGCGTGTTAGAATTCAAGTGAAATCTAGCATGTGCCTTTTGAGCTTCTTCAAGAGCTGAGGCCACCAATTTGGTGGCTGAATCTGCAGCCACATTTCCTGATGTCAAGGGCCCAGGTAAACCTGTATGGGCTCAAATATGAGTCACAAAGAATTTATCTTTGCGGGCCCAAATACAGGCCTAAATTTTAGCAAATAGAGATGCTGCTGTGGAGTGGGAAGAAATTTGGCCCGCAGTCTCCAGCACAGGAAGGGAATGGGCAACATATCCACTATCAGAATACAAATTAAAGGGCTGCATGGAAAATGTTTGAAAGACGGCAAGAACGGCCACCAATTCTACAACCTGTGCAGAGACAAAAGATGTGGGAATGGTGGTAAACTGGCCATCTACTACAAAAGCTGCCTGACCGTTTGACGACCCATCAGTGAAAACAGTTAGAGCTTCTGGCAATGGTTGAAGAGAGGTTACAAGTGGAAAAACAACAGGATGCAAAATAAAAAACTGTACAATGGGGTCCTTGGGATAGTGGTTGTCAAAATTAACATTTAAAGTACTCAAAAGTATTGACCAGGTCTCTTCCATATTCTGCAACCACAAAAGCTGCTTCTGAGTGTATGGAACAATAACGGTATCTGGGACCTTCCCAAAATGTCTTAGGCTGCTTTTAGTGGCCTTTTGTATCAACTCTGCTATGGCCAAATAGTAAGGCACAATTGTCTTAGCAGGAGAGACATGCAAATGTTCCCACAAAATAGGTCCCTGCTGATAAAATACCCCTGTAGGTGTATATGAGGATGCTATAACAATAAATAAAAGTGGAGTACTGTAATCAATCCTGGTCAAATGGGATTGTTCAATCGCTATCTCAACTTTGCGTAGGGCGTGACGTCCCTCCATAGTCATTACCCTAGGGGATGTTGGAGAGGAGTCACCTTTTAAGATATCAAACAAAGGTTTCAAATCTGCATTAGTAAGTTTCAAACTGGGCCTCATCCAATTTATATCCCCTAACAATTTCTGAAAATCATTAAGAGTTCGCAGCTTTTCTGTGGCTATGGAAATTTTTTGGGGTTTAACACAATTTTGAAAAAGTTGAAATCCCAAATAATTAAATGGAGAAACAAGTTGTATTTTATCTGGGGCTATAGCTAATCCTGCCTTTTCTAACTCTTGCTGTAACTTACACAAACAGGATTGCAACACCTGAGTAGATAGAGCTGCCAGCAAAATATCATCCATATAATGAACGATCATAACAGAGGGAAAGCTGGCGCGCACCGGTTTTAAGGCGGCAGCCACATAAATCTGACACATAGTAGGACTATTAGCCATTCCTTGGGGTAAAAATTTCCATTGGTAACGTTCAAATGGTTCTTGCAAATTAACAGAAGGCACACTGAATGCAAAACGAGGTGAATCTTCTGGATGAAGAGGAATGGAAAAAAAACAATCCTTTAAATCGATCACAACAATATTAAAATCTTTTGGAATGGCAGAAGGCAGTGGTAATCCTGGCTGCTGTGATCCCATTATCTCCATGGTAGCATTCACTGCTCTGAGATCCTGTAAAAGTCTCCACTTCCCTGATTTCTTTTTAATCACAAAAATAGGTGTATTCCAAGGTGAAGTGGAAGGGACAATATGTCCAGCAGCTAGCTGTTCTTGAACTATTTCCTTAACGGCGGCTATTTTTTCTGTAGAAAGGGGCCATTGGTCAATCCAAACGGGTTGAGAACTTTTCCATGTAATCTTCTGTGGAGTAACCTCAGCCGCCATCACAATGGCCCCTAGGGAAAATGCCCTAGCCCTTTCTTTATCCTTCTTATGTTCCACGGAGATTGGTTGAGTAATTCCTTGCAGCTTTCTTCCTATACCTTTTCCAGGAATGTAGCCGTACCTCTCCATCTGCTGCATAGCTAATTCCTGACCAGATACTAATACTGCTCCCATTTGTTGCAAAACATCTCTCCCCCACAAATTAACTGGCAGACCTGGTACTACATAGGGGGTAACATGGCCACCATTTCCTTCCTTATCCCTCCAGGCTAGAGGCCTGGAGCTAGCTAGGGGGCTTTGGGTAATCCCCAATCCTTGCAGAGTGGTCATGGTGGGTGTAACAGGCCAACCTGGGGGCCAATATTTCTGTGAAATAAGAGTGGTGTCGGCACCAGTGTCTAGAAGCCCAGTAAATTTCTTTCCTTCTATACTCAACTCCAAAGTAGGGCGGCTTGCCATATCAGCGACCCAATAAACAGAGGCTTCACCACTGGAACCAAACCCTGCTTTCTTCTGTCCAAGCCTGCAAGCATTATCTGACTTCACTGTGGGGAGCAGCACTAACTGTGCTATTCGTGCCCCTTGGGGCAACACTGCAACCCCAGCATGAACACTGGCTAAAACTTTAATTTCCCCTGTATAGTCTGCATCAATCACTCCTGGGGTAATATGAACTCCTTTCAAGGCTGTGCTGCTACATCCCAGCAGAAGCCCTACAGTGTCAGGGGGTAGTGGTCCATAAATTCCTGTAGGAATAGCCTGTACCCCCATTTGGGGTGTCAATACTATGTAGGAGGTGGTATGGAGGTCCCATCCTCCACTGCCTGTGCTCCCTCGGGCAAGGTCATGAATGACCTTTGTCCCTGAGGAACAAACTGAATCGCTGCCCTGTACATTGGTGCTTGCGGGGCCCGGAGCTGGCCCCTGCTCCCATTTCCCGGCACAGATGGCTGCCTGGAGATGACTGTCTTGGACCTGCATTCATTTGCCCAATGTTTTCCACGTTGGCGTCGAGGGCAAACTCCTGGGGACTGCCTGTTCATATTAGCAGCCTGTGCACAACCTTGGAGTGGGCAGTTCCGGCGGATATGCCCTAGCCGGCCACATTTAAAACATCCTATTTTTGGGCGAGCTCCTGAGCCCACGGTTTTGCCACCACGCAATGCCTCTGCAATGGCTGCACCCATTATCTGTCCTTTCCCAATGTCCTTACAAAGTTTAAGATACGTGTTAAGGGGCTCACGCTTCCAAGGTCTAATTGCTTCCTGACACCATTTGTTGGCATTTTCATATGCTAGTTGCTTTACAAAAGGCATGGCTTGATCTGCATCACCAAATACCCTATCTGCAGTTACCAGTAGGCGATCTACAAATGCCTGGTAAGGCTCGTCCGGGCCTTGGACAATTTTAGAGAGATGTAAATGTAGCGAGCCCTTTGGTGATAAAGACTTCCAGGCCCTCACTGCAGCAGCAGCGGTCTGTGCATAAACTCCTGGGTCATAATTAATCTGATCCTGTACATTAGCAAAATTCCCCTCTCCTGTCAACATATGATTTCTCTCAGGAAAGCCTGCCTGGGTATTCTGCCGTGCTGTGTCAAGGCAAAGCTCAAAGAACTCAGATTTCCACATTAGAAAATTGCCCCCATCCAGAGTAGCCTTACAGAGCTGTTTCCAATCGGCCGGAGTCAAATTGTTAGGTGCTAAGGCTTCAATCATGGAAACAGTAAAGGGGGCCGATGGACCATACGTGGCAACAGCGTCCCTCAGACTCTTTATGTCCTTAAAGGACAGTGCCAGGTGCTGTCTGATTCTCTGCCCCTGCTGATCCTCTACCTCAACTACCGGGAAGGTAAAGCGCCTAGCAAGGGTAGCTGCCTCAGGGTCTCCCTGCTCCTGTGCTTGCTTTACCGCACTTTCCACAGCTGAAAGAGAAGTTGAAAGCGGGGGTCCAGCACAAACCCCAACAGTGCATCCACTCTGCTCCTGCCTCAACTGAAGGGAGAGGCGCTGAAGTTGCTCCTGTAAACCTTTTACAACTGTGCTCAGACATGATGGCGCCAATTGCTCAGGCGGCGCAGAGAGCTCTGTGCCTGTCCAAGAGGGACTTTTGTTTGGCACACGCTCTACAGGTGGAGGATCCTCAGTAAACTCACTTCCATCCTTTTCCTCCTCAGCCTCCTCAGAAGAGGACCACAAATCTCCTTCACGCACTTTCTCCAGACTTTGTCTTGTCTGGGGTTCCTTCTCCTTATTTACCCTGGTTTGTAGCTGTCTCCTACTTTTAACAGACAATTTCTTACGGCGGGCTTCCACCACTGCTTGACGGGATGACCAAGCAATATTTAGCAAGCGCTAGAGAAAAAAGATGACTACAATGAAAGCAAACCATGGGAATACGTCGCAGACAGTTTCAAAAAAACTCTGCGAGGCCTTAAGCTTAGGGTCGGTGCCTAGTGACTGGAGCAGATCTCGGATTCCCTTAATTATCTGCATTTTAGAGAGTTCTTGCCCCATGATAAATTTTACTTATGCCCCTGCAAAAATTATAAAACCTGCCTCTAGATTTCCGGGGTCCCTCAGATTGTCCCTCGTGCCCCAAGATGTGGAGAAGGTCTGGGGATGAAATTAATTATACCCCTCTAGAGTTAAATCCTAAACTTGCCTCCGGATTTCCGGTGTCCCTCAGATTGTCCCTCGTGCCCCTGAACGGGGAGAAGGTCTGGGGATGAGATTAATTTGCCCCTCCAGAGTTCCAGGGGTCCCACAGATTGTCCCTCATGCCCTAGCACAGGGAGAGGGTCTGGGGATTAAATCAGTTATGCCCCTGCAGAATTCCCAAATTCCGAATTCTTAATTCAAAATTCCTAATTCCTTACCTTTGTAGTTCCAGGGGTCCCTCGGACGTCCTTTGCGCTGTGCCATGCCCCACGTTACGGCGCCATTTGTCGCGGCTAGCTGAGCAGGCGTAGTAGGCAAGACGAATGTCCGAGCGAAAAGCACCGACACACGGAGACCAGGATGATGTTACAAGTGCTGGGAGCCGTCTCTTTCAAGCCGTCCTCCACAAGCCTCTTTATTACCATATTATCTCCTCTTTCCCCAAAGCCAATCAACAGGACAATAGGACGCCAATGAATCTGCAAAGGCTAAGTGCTACTGCCTTAGGCCTGATTCCTGAGTGATCAACTCAAGGAGTGTAAATCAGTTCAAGGAGTGTAAATCAGCTCCACAGCCCACAACATTGGTGAAGCGCATATTGAAGAAGAATCAGCCGAGTGGTTCTTGTGGGAGAACAACTCCATTTGGCTCACTAACTTCACACACCATCAGGCTTCCAAGCAGCTCTCAAGGAAACTCAGCTTTCACACTCTAGGCTTAATGCCCTTTGAGTGCCTAGGACTGAAATGAAGCTTGGTGAGCTTCCCACACAAACCAATGCTCCACATGCGGGTTTCACATGCCACCAACTCCACATTCACAGGCAACTTCAGCGCCAAAACCCTTTTCAGATAGCCCTCAATGCAACGGCTCTAGATGCAAATATTGGTGTGAGAGCTAATTCAATCAAGGAAACACTGCATGTTGGTGAAGCGCATGTTGAAGAAGAATCAGCCGAGTGGTTCTTGTGGGAGAACAACTCCATTTGGCTCACTAACTTCACACACCATCAGGCTTCCAAGCAGCTCTCAAGGAAACTCAGTTTTCACACTCTATGCTTAGTGCCCTTTGAGTGCCTAGGACTGAAATGAAGTTTGGTGAGCAGCCCACACAAACGAATGCTCCACATGCGGGTTTCACATGCCACCAACTCCACATTCACAGGCAGCTTCAGCGCCACAACCGTTTTCAGATAGCCCTCAATGCAAAGGCTCTAGACGCAAATATTGGTGTGAGAGCTAATTCAATCAAGGAAACACTGCATATTGGTGAAGGGCATATTGAAGAAGAATCAGCCGAGTGGTTCTTGTGGGAGAACAACTCCATTTGGCTCACTAGCTTCACACACCATCAGGCTTCCAAGCAGCTCTCAAGGAAACTCAGTTTTCACACTCTAGGCTTAGTGCCCTTTGAGTGCCTAGGACTGAAATAAACCTTGGTGAGCTTCACACACAAACCAATGCTCCACATGCGGGTTTCACATGCCACCAACCCCACATTCACAGACAACTTCAGCGCCAAAGCCGTTTTCAGATAGCCCTCAATGCATAGGCTCCAGGCGCAAATATTGATGTGAGAGCTAATTCAATCAAGGAAACACTGCATGTTGGTGAAGGGCATATTGAAGAAGAATCAACCGAGTGATTCTTGTGGGAGAACAACTCCATTTGGCTCACTAACTTCACACACCATCAGGCTTCCAAGCAGCTCTCAAGGAAACTCAATTTTCACACTCTAGGCTTAATGCCCTTTGAGTGCATAATCTAGGACTGAAATGAATCTTGGGGAGCTTCCAACACAAACCAATGCTCCACATGCGGGTTTCACATGCCACCAACTCCACATTCACAGACAACTTCAGCGCCAAAGCCGTTTTCAGATAGCCCTTAATACAAAGGCTGTAGGCGCAAATATTGGTGTGAGAGCTAATTCAATCAAGGAAACACAGCATGTTGGTGAAGGGCATATTGAAGAAGAATCAGCCGAGTGGTTCTTGTGGGAGAACAATTCCATTTGGCTCACTAACTTCACACACCATCAGGCTTCCAAGCAGCTCTCAAGGAAACTCAGCTTTCACACTCTAGGCTTAATGTCCTTTGAGTGCATTATGTAGGAATGAACCTGGTAGAGCATCCCACACAAACGAATGCTCCACATGCGGGTTTCACATGCTACAGACTCCAAATACACAGACAACTTCAGCGCCAAGCCATTTTCAGATAGCCCTCAATGCAAAGGCTCTAGGCGCAAATATTGGTGTGAGAGCTAATTCAATCAAGGAAACACTGCATGTTGGTGAAGCGCATATTGAAGAAGAATCAGCCGAGTGGTTCTTGTGGGAGAACAACTCCATTTGGCTCACTAACATCACACACCATCAGGCTTCCAAGCAGCTCTCAAGGAAACTCAGTTTTCACACTCTATGCTTAATGCCCTTTGAGTGCATTATCTAAGAATGAACCTGTTAGAGCATTCCATACAAACCAAATCAACACAGGTGGGTTTCACATGCCAGTAACTCCACATTCACAGACAACTTCAGCGCCAAAGCCGTTTTCAGATAGCCCTCAATACAAAGGCTCTAGGCACAAATATTTATGTGAGAGCTAATTCAATCAAGGAAACACTGCATGTTGGTGAAGCACATACTGAAGAAGAATCAGCCGAGTGGTTCTTGTGGGAGAACAACTCCATTTGGCTCACTAACTTCACACACCATCAGGCTTCCAAGCAGCTCTCAAGGAAACTCAGTTTTCACACTCTAGGCTTAATGCCCTTTGAGTGCATTATCTAGGACTGAACCTGGTAGAGCATCCCACACAAACCAATGCTCCACATGTGGGTTTCACACGCTACAAACTCCACATTCACAGAAAACTTCAGCGCCAAAGCCCTTTTCAGATAGCCCTCAATGCAAAGGCTCTAGGCGCAAATATTGGTGTGAGAGCTAATTCAATCAAGGAAACACTGCATGTTGGTGAAGCGCATATTGAAGAAGAATCAGCCGAGTGGTTCTTGTGGGAGAACAACTCCATTTGGCTCACTAACTTCACACACCACCAGGCTTCCAAGCAGCTCTCAAGGAAACTCAGTTTTCACACTCTAGGCTTAATGCCCTTTGAGTGCATTATCTAGGAATGAACCTGTTAGAGCATCCCACACAAACGAATGCTCCACATGCGGGTTTCACATGCCACCAACTCCACATTCACAGACAACTTCAGCGCAAAAGCCGCTTTCAGATAGCCCTCAATGCAAAGGGTCTAGGCACAAATATTCGTGTGAGAGCTAATTCAATCAAGGAAACACTGCATGTTGGTGAAGGGCATATTGAAGACGAATCAGCCGAGTGGTTTTTGTGGGAGAACAACTCCATTTGGCTCACTAACTTCACACACCATCAGGCTTCTAAGCAGCTCTCAAGGAAACTCAGCTTTCACACTCTAGGCTTAATGCCCTGTGAGTGCATTATGTAGGAATGAACCTGGTAGAGCATCCCACACAAACCAATGCTCCACATGCGGGTTTCACATGCCACCAACTCCACATTCACAGACAACTTCCTAGCCAAAGCCGTTTTCAGATAGATCTCAATACAAAGGCTCTAGGCGCAAATATTGGTGTGAGAGCTAATTCAATCAAGGCAACACTGCATGTTGGTGAAGCGCATAATGAAGAAGAATCAGCCGAGTGGTTCTTGGGGGGAACAACTCCATTTGGCTCACTACCTTCACACACCATCAGGCTTCCAAGCAGCTCTCAAGGAAACTCAGCTTTCACACTCTAGGCTTAATGCCCTTTGAGTGCTTAGGACTGAAATGAAACATGGTGAGCGTCCCTCACAAACCAATGCTCCACATGCGGGTTTCACATGCCACCAACTCCACATTCACAGACAACTTCAGCCCCAAGCCATTTTCAGGTAGTCCTCAATGCAAAGGCTCTAGGCGCATATATTGGTGTGAGAGCAAATTCAATCAAGGAAACACTGCATGTTGGTGAAGCGCATATTGAAAAAGAATCACCCGAGTGGTTCTTGTGGGAGAACAACTCCATTTGGCTCACTAACTTCACACACCATCAGGCTTCCAAGCAGCTCTCAAGGAAACTCAGCTTTCACACTCTAGGCTTAATGCCCTTTGAGTGCATATCTAAGAATGAACCTATTAGAGCATCCCATACAAACCAATGCTCCACATGCGGGTTTCACATGCTACAGACTCCAAATACACAGACAACTTCAGCGCCAAGCCATTTTCAGATAGCCCTCAATGCAAAGGCTCTAGGCGCAAATATTGGTGTGAGAGCTAATTCAATCAAGGAAACACTGCATGTTGGTGAAGCGCATATTGAAGAAGAATCAGCCGAGTGGTTCTTGTGGGAGAACAACTCCATTGGGCTCACTAATTTCACACACCATCAGGCTTCCAAGCAGCTCTCAACGAATCTCAGTTTTCACACTCTAGGCTTAATGCCCTTTGAATGCATTATCTAAGAATGAACCTATTAGAGCATTCCATACAAACCAAATCAACACAGGTGGGTTTCACATGCCACCAACTCCACATTCACAGACAACTTCAGCGCCAAAGCCGTTTTCAGATAGCCCTCAATACAAAGGCTCTAGGCACAAATATTTATGTGAGAGCTAATTCAATCAAGGAAACACAGCATGTTGGTGAAGGGCATATTGAAGAAGAATCAGCCGAGTGGTTCTTGTGGGAGAACAACTCCATTTGGCTCACTAACTTCACACACCATCAGGCTTCCAAGCAGCTCTCAAGGAAACTCAGTTTTCACACTCTATGCTTAGTGCCCTTTGAGTGCATTATCTAGGACTGAACCTGGTAGAGCATCCCACACAAACCAATGCTCCACATGTGGGTTTCACACGCTACAAACTCCACATTCACAGAAAACTTCAGCGCCAAAGCCCTTTTCAGATAGCCCTCAATACAAAGGCTCTAGGCGCAAATATTGGTGTGAGAGCTAATTCAATCAAGGAAACACTGCATGTTGGTGAAGCGCATATTGAAGAAGAATCAGCCGAGTGGTTCTTGTGGGAGAACAACTCCATTTGGCTCACTAAATTCACACACCATCAGGCTTCCAAGCAGCTCTCAAGGAAACTCAGTTTTCACACTCTAGGCTTAATGCCCTTTGAGTGCATTATCTAGGAATGAACCTGTTAGAGCATCCCACACAAACGAATGCTCCACATGCGGGTTTCACATGCCACCAACTCCACATTCACAGACAACTTCAGCGCCAAAGCCGTTTGCAGATAGCCGTCAATACAAAGGGTCTAGGCACAAATATTCGTGTGAGAGCTAATTCAATCAAGGAAACACTGCATGTTGGTGAAGTGCATATTGAAGAAGAATCAGCCGAGTGGTTCTTGTGGGAGAACAACTCCATTTGGCTCACTAACTTCACACACCATCAGGCTTCCAAGCAGCTCTCAAGGAAACTCAGCTTTCACACTGTAGGCTTAATGCCCTTTGAGTGCATTATGTAGGAATGAAACTGGTAGAGCATCCCACACAAAGCAATGCTCCACATGCGGGTTTCACATGCCACCAACTCCACATTCACAGACAACTTCCTAGCCAAAACCGTTTTCAGATAGATCTCAATACAAAGGCTCTAGGCGCAAATATTGGTGTGAGAGCTAATTCAATCAAGGAAACACTGCATGTTGGTGAAGCGCATAATGAAGAAGAATCAGCCGAGTGGTTCTTGGGGGGAACAACTCCATTTGGCTCACTAACTTCACACACCATCAGGCTTCCAAGCAGCTCTCAAGGAAACTCCGTTTTCACACTCTAGGCTTAATGCCCTTTGAGTGCTTAGGACTGAAATGAAGCTTGGTGAGCGTCCCTCACAAACCAATGCTCCACATGCGGGTTTCACATGCCACCAACTCCACATTCACAGACAACTTCAGCGCCAAGCCATTTTCAGATAGTCCTCAATGCAAAGGCTCTAGGCGCATATATTGGTGTGAGAGCAAATTCAATCAAGGAAACACTGCATGTTGATGAAGCGCATATTGAAGAAGAATCACCCGAGTGGTTCTTGTGGGAGAACAACTCCATTTGGCTCACTAACTTCACACACCATCAGGCTTCCAAGCAGCTCTCAAGGAAACTCAGTTTTCACACTCTAGGCTTAATGCCCTTTGAGTGCATTATCTAGGAATGAACCTATTAGAGCATCCCACACAAACGAATGCTCCACATGCGGGTTTCACATGCAACCAACTCCACATTCACAGACAACTTCAGCGCCAAAGCCGTTTTCAGATAGCCCTCAATGCAAAGGCTCTAGGCGCAAATATTGGTGTGAGAGCTAATTCAATCAAGGAAACACAGCATGTTGGTGAAGGGCATATTGAAGAAGAATCAGCCGAGTGGTTCTTGTGGGGGAACAACTCCATTTGGCTCACTAATTTCACACACCATCAGGCTTCCAAGCAGCTCTCAAGGAAACTCAGCTTTCACACTCTAGGCTTAATGCCCTTTGAGTGCTTAGGACTGAAATGAAGCTTGGTGAGCGTCCCTCACAAACCAATGCTCCACATGCGGGTTTCACATGCCACCAACTCCACATTCACAGACAACTTCAGCGCCAAGCCATTTTCAGATAGTCCTCAATGCAAAGGCTCTAGGCGCATATATTGGTGTGAGAGCAAATTCAATCAAGGAAACACTGCATGTTGATGAAGCGCATATTGAAGAAGAATCACCCGAGTGGTTCTTGTGGGAGAACAACTCCATTTGGCTCACTAACTTCACACACCATCAGGCTTCCAAGCAGCTCTCAAGGAAACTCAGTTTTCACACTCTAGGCTTAATGCCCTTTGAGTGCATTATCTAGGAATGAACCTATTAGAGCATCCCACACAAACGAATGCTCCACATGCGGGTTTCACATGCCACCAACTCCACATTCACAGACAACTTCAGCGCCAAAGCCGTTTTCAGATAGCCCTCAATGCAAAGGCTCTAGGAGCAAATATTGGTGTGAGAGCTAATTCAAACAAGAAAACACAGCATGTTGGTGAAGCGCATATTGAAGAAGAATCAGCCGAGTGGTTCTTGTGGGGGAACAACTCCATTTGGCTCACTAATTTCACACACCATCAGGCTTCCAAGCAGCTCTCAAGGAAACTCAGCTTTCACACTCTAGGCTTAATGCCCTTTGAGTGCTTAGGACTGAAATGAAGCTTGGTGAGCGTCCCTCACAAACCAATGCTCCACATGCGGGTTTCACATGCCACCAACTCCACATTCACAGACAACTTCAGCGCCAAGCCATTTTCAGAGAGCCCTCAATGCAAAGGCTCTAGGCGCAAATATTGGTGTGAGAGCTAATTCAATCAAGGAAACACTGCATGTTGCTGAAGGGCATATTGAAAAAGAATCAGCCGAGTGGTTCTTGTGGGAGAACAACTATATTTGGCTCACTAACTTCACACACCATCAGGTTTCCAAGCAGCTCTCAAGGAAACTCCGTTTTCACACTCTATCCTTAATGCCGTTTGAGTGCCTGGGACTGAAATGAAGCTTGGTGAGCTTCCCACACAAACCAATGCTCCACATACAGGTTTCACATGCCACCAACTCCACATTCACAGGCAACTTCAGCGCCAAAGCCGATTTCACATACCCCTCAATACAAAGGCTCTAGGCGCAAATATTGGTGTGAGAGCTAATTCAATCAAGGAAACAATGCATGTTGAGGAAGCGTATATTGAAGAAGAATCAGCCGAGTGGTTCTTGTGGGAGAACAACTCCATTTAGCTCACTAACTTCACACACCATCAGGCTTCCAAGCAGCTCTCAACGAAACTCAGTTTTCACACTCTAGGCTTAATGCCCTTTGAGTGCATTATCTAGGAATTAACCTGGTAGAGCATCCCACACAAACGAATGCTCCACATACGGGTTTCACATGCCACCAACTCCACATTCACAGACAACTTCAGCGCCAAAGCTGTTTTCAGATAGCCCTCAATGCAAAGGCTCTAGGCGCAAATATTGGTGTGAGAGCTAATTCAATCAAGGAAACACTGCATGTTGGTGAAGCGCATGTTGAAGAAGAATCAGCTGAGTGGTTCTTGTGGGAGAACAACTCCATTTGGCTCACTAAATTCACACACCATCAGGCTTCCAAGCGACTCTCAAGGAAACTCAGTTTTCACACTCTATGCTTAGTGCCCTTTGAGTTTATTATCTAGGAATGAACTTGGTAGAGCATCCCACACAAACGAATGCTCCACAAGCGGGTTTCACATGCCACCAACTAAACATTCACAGGCAACTTCAGCGCCACAGCCACTTTCAGATAGCCCTCAATGCAAAGGCTCTAGACGCAAATATTGGTGTGAGAGCTAATTCAATCAAGGAAACACTGCATGTTGGTGAAGGGCATATTGAAGAAGAATCAGCCGAGTGGTTCTTGTGGGAGAACAACTCCATTTGGCTCACTAACTTCACACACCATCAGGCTTCCAAGCACCTCTGAACGAAACTCAGTTTTCACATTCTATGCTTAATGCCCTTGGAGTGCATTATCTAGGAATGAACCTGGTAGAGCATCCCACACAAACGAATGCTCCACATACGGGTTTCACATGCCACCAACTCCACATTCACAGACAACTTCAGCGCCAAAGCTGTTTTCAGATAGCCCTCAATGCAAAGGCTCTAGGCGCAAATATTGGTGTGAGAGCTAATTCAATCAAGGAAACACTGCATGTTGGTGAAGCGCATGTTGAAGAAGAATCAGCTGAGTGGTTCTTGTGGGAGAACAACTCCATTTGGCTCACTAACTTCACACACCATCAGGCTTCCAAGCAGCTCTCAACGAAACTCAGTTTTCACACTCTAGGCTTAATGCCCTTTGAGTGCCTAGGACTGAAATGAAGGTTGGTGAGCTTCCCACACAAACGAATGCTCCACATGCGGGTTTCACATGCCACCAAATCCACATTCACAGACAACTTCCTAGCCAAAGCCGTTTTCAGATTGCCCTCAATACAAAGGCTCTAGGCGCAAATATTGGTGTGAGAGCTAATTCAATCAAGGCAACACTGCATGTTGGTGAAGCACATATTGAAGAAGAATCAGCCGAGTGGTTCTTGTGGGAGAACAAATCCATTTGGCTCACTAACTTCACACACCATCAGGCTTCCAAGCAGCTCTCAAGGAAACTCAGTTTTCACACTCTAGGCTTAATGCCCTTTGAGTGCATTATCTAGGAATGAACCTGGTAGAGCATCCCACACAAACCAATGCTCCACATGCGGGTTTCACATGCCACCAACTCCACATTCACAGGCAACTTCCTAGCCAGAGCCGTTTTCAGATAGCCCTTATTAAAAAGGCTCTAGGCGCAAATATTTGTGTGAAAGCTAATTCAATCAAGGAAACACTGCATGTTGCTGAAGGGCATATTGAAGAAGAATCAGCCGAGTGGTTCCTGTGGGAGAACAACTCCATTTGGCTCACTAACTTCACACACCATCAGGATTCCAAGCAGCTCTCAAGGAAACTCAGTTTTCACACTCTATGCTTAGTGCCCTTTGAGTGCCTAGGAATGAAATGAAGCTTTGTGAGTATCCCACACAAACGAATGCTCCACATGCAGGTTTCACATGCCACCAACTCCACATTCACAGGCAACTTCAGCGCCACAACCGTTTTCAGATAGCCCTCAAAGCAAAGGCTCTAGATGCCAATATTCGTGTGAGAGCTAATTCAATCAATGAAACACTACATGTTGGTGAAGTTCATATTGAAGAAGAATCAGCCGAGTGGTTCTTGTGGGAGAACAACTCCATTTGGCTCACTAACTTCACACACCATCAGGATTCCAAGCAGCTCTCAAGGAAACTCAGTTTTCACACTCTATGCTTAGTGCCCTTTGAGTGCATTATCTAGGAATGAACCAGGTAGAGCATCCCACACAAACGAATGCTCCACATGCGGGTTTCACATGCCACCAACTCCACATTCACAGGCAACTTCAGCGCCACAGCCGTTTTCAGATAGCCCTCAATGCAAAGGCTCTAGACGCAAATATTGGTGTGAGAGCTAATTCAATCAAGGAAACACTGCATGTTGGTGAAGGGCATATTGAAGAAGAATTAGCCGAGTGGTTCCTGTGGGAGAACAACTCCATTTGGCTCACTAACTTCACACACCATCAGGCTTCGAAGCGACTCTCAAGGAAACTCAGTTTTCACACTCTATGCTTAGTGCCCTTTGAGTGCATTATGTAGGAATGAAACTGGTAGAGCATCCCACACAAAGCAATGCTCCACATGCGGGTTTCACATGCCACCAACTCCATATTCACAGACAACTTCCTAGCCAAAACCGTTTTCAGATAGATCTCAATACAAAGGCTCTAGGCGCAAATATTGGTGTGAGAGCTAATTCAATCAAGGAAACACTGCATGTTGGTGAAGCGCATAATGAAGAAGAATCAGCCGAGTGGTTCTTGGGGGTAACAACTCCATTTGGCTCACTAACTTCACACACCATCAGGCTTCCAAGCAGCTCTCAAGGAAACTCCGTTTTCACACTCTAGGCTTAATGCCCTTTGAGTGCTTAGGACTGAAATGAAGCTTGGTGAGCGTCCCTCACAAACCAATGCTCCACATGCGGGTTTCACATGCCACCAACTCCACATTCACAGACAACTTCAGCGCCAAGCCATTTTCAGATAGTCCTCAATGCAAAGGCTCTAGGCGCATATATTGGTGTGAGAGCAAATTCAATCAAGGAAACACTGCATGTTGATGAAGCGCATATTGAAGAAGAATCACCCGAGTGGTTCTTGTGGGAGAACAACTCCATTTGGCTCACTAACTTCACACACCATCAGGCTTCCAAGCAGCTCTCAAGGAAACTCAGTTTTCACACTCTAGGCTTAATGCCCTTTGAGTGCATTATCTAGGAATGAACCTATTAGAGCATCCCACACAAACGAATGCTCCACATGTGGGTTTCACATGCCACCAACTCCACATTCACAGACAACTTCCTAGCCAAATCCGTTTTCAGATAGCCCTCAATGCAAAGGCTCTAGGCGCAAATATTGGTGTGAGAGCTAATTCAATCAAGGAAACACAGCATGTTGGTGAAGGGCATATTGAAGAAGAATCAGCCGAGTGGTTCTTGTGGGGGAACAACTCCATTTGGCTCACTAAATTCACACACCATCAGGCTTCCAAGCAGCTCTCAACGAAACTCAGTTTTCACACTCTAGGCTTAATGCCCTTTGAGTGCCTAGGACTGAAATGAACCTTGGTGAGCTTCCCACACAAACTAATGCTCCACATGCTGGTTTCACATGCCACCAACTCCACATTCACAGACAACTTCAGCGCCAAAGCCGTTTTCAGATTGCCCACAATACAAAGGCTCTAGGCGCAAATATTGGTGTGAGAGCTAATTCATTCAAGGAAACACTGCATGTTGGTGAAGGGCATATTGAAGACGAATCAGCCGAGTTGTTCTTGTGGGAGAACAACTCCATTTGGCTCACTAACTTCACACCATCAGATTTCCATGCAGCTCTCAAGGAAACTCAGTTTTCACACTCTAGGCTTAATGCCCTTTCAGTGCATTATCTAGGAATGAACCTGGTAGAGCATCCCTCACAAACCAATGCTCCACATGCGGGTTTCACATGCCACCAACTCCACATTCACAGGCAACTTCAGCGCCACAGCCGTTTTCAGATAGCCCTCAATGCAAAGGCTCTAGACGCAAATCTTGGTGTGAGAGCTAATTCAATCAAGGAAACACTGCATGTTGGTGAAGCGCATATTGAAGAAGAATCAGCCGAGAGGTTCTTGTGGGAGAACAACTCCATTTGGCTCACTAACTTCACACACCATCAGGCTTCGAAGCGACTCTCAAGGAAACTCAGTTTTCACACTCTATGCTTAGTGCCCTTTGAATTTATTATCTAGGAATGAACTTGGTAGAGCATCCCACACAAACGAATGCTCCACAAGCGGGTTTCACATGCCACCAACTAAACATTCACAGGCAACTTCAGCGCCACAGCCACTTTCAGATAGCCCTCAATGCAAAGGCTCTAGACGCAAATCTTGGTGTGAGAGCTAATTCAATCAAGGAAACACTGCATGTTGGTGAAGGGCATATTGAAGAAGAATCAGCCGAGTGGTTCTTGTGGGAGAACAACTCCATTTGGCTCACTAACTTCACACACCATCAGGCTTCCAAGCAGCTCTGAACGAAACTCAGTTTTCACATTCTATGCTTAATGCCCTTGGAGTGCATTATCTAGGAATGAACCTGGTAGAGCATCCCACACAAACGAATGCTCCACATACGGGTTTCACATGCCACCAACTCCACATTCACAGACAACTTCAGCGCCAAAGCTGTTTTCAGATAGCCCTCAATGCAAAGGCTCTAGGCGCAAATATTGGTGTGAGAGCTAATTCAATCAAGGAAACACTGCATGTTGGTGAAGCGCATGTTGAAGAAGAATCAGCTGAGTGGTTCTTGTGGGAGAACAACTCCATTTGGCTCACTAACTTCACACACCATCAGGCTTCCAAGCAGCTCTCAAGGAAACTCAGTTTTCACACTCTAGGCTTAATGCCCTTTGAGTGCATTATCTAGGAATGAACCTGGTAGAGCATCCCACACAAACCAATGCTCCACATGCGGGTTTCACATGCCACCAACTCCACATTCACAGGCAACTTCCTAGCCAGAGCCGTTTTCAGATAGCCCTTATTAAAAAGGCTCTAGGCGCAAATATTTGTGTGAAAGCTAATTCAATCAAGGAAACACTGCATGTTGCTGAAGGGCATATTGAAGAAGAATCAGCCGAGTGGTTCCTGTGGGAGAACAACTCCATTTGGATCACTAACTTCACACACCATCAGGATTCCAAGCAGCTCTCAAGGAAACTCAGTTTTCACACTCTATGCTTAGTGCCCTTTGAGTGCCTAGGAATGAAATGAAGCTTTGTGAGTATCCCACACAAACGAATGCTCCACATGCAGGTTTCACATGCCACCAACTCCACATTCACAGGCAACTTCAGCGCCACAACCGTTTTCAGATAGCCCTCAAAGCAAAGGCTCTAGATGCCAATATTCGTGTGAGAGCTAATTCAATCAATGAAACACTGCATGTTGGTGAAGTTCATATTGAAGAAGAATCAGCCGAGTGGTTCTTGTGGGAGAACAACTCCATTTGGCTCACTAACTTCACACACCATCAGGATTCCAAGCAGCTCTCAAGGAAACTCAGTTTTCACACTCTATGCTTAGTGCCCTTTGAGTGCATTATCTAGGAATGAACCAGGTAGAGCATCCCACACAAACGAATGCTCCACATGCGGGTTTCACATGCCACCAACTCCACATTCACAGGCAACTTCAGCGCCACAGCCGTTTTCAGATAGCCCTCAATGCAAAGGCTCTAGACGCAAATATTGGTGTGAGAGCTAATTCAATCAAGGAAACACTGCATGTTGGTGAAGGGCATATTGAAGAAGAATTAGCCGAGTGGTTCCTGTGGGAGAACAACTCCATTTGGCTCACTAACTTCACACACCATCAGGCCTCGAAGCGACTCTCAAGGAAACTCAGTTTTCACACTCTATGCTTAGTGCCCTTTGAGTGCATTATGTAGGAATGAAACTGGTAGAGCATCCCACACAAAGCAATGCTCCACATGCGGGTTTCACATGCCACCAACTCCACATTCACAGACAACTTCCTAGCCAAAACCGTTTTCAGATAGATCTCAATACAAAGGCTCTAGGCGCAAATATTGGTGTGAGAGCTAATTCAATCAAGGAAACACTGCATGTTGGTGAAGCGCATAATGAAGAAGAATCAGCCGAGTGGTTCTTGGGGGGAACAACTCCATTTGGCTCACTAACTTCACACACCATCAGGCTTCCAAGCAGCTCTCAAGGAAACTCCGTTTTCACACTCTAGGCTTAATGCCCTTTGAGTGCTTAGGACTGAAATGAAGCTTGGTGAGCGTCCCTCACAAACCAATGCTCCACATGCGGGTTTCACATGCCACCAACTCCACATTCACAGACAACTTCAGCGCCAAGCCATTTTCAGATAGTCCTCAATGCAAAGGCTCTAGGCGCATATATTGGTGTGAGAGCAAATTCAATCAAGGAAACACTGCATGTTGATGAAGCGCATATTGAAGAAGAATCACCCGAGTGGTTCTTGTGGGAGAACAACTCCATTTGGCTCACTAACTTCACACACCATCAGGCTTCCAAGCAGCTCTCAAGGAAACTCAGTTTTCACACTCTAGGCTTAATGCCCTTTGAGTGCATTATCTAGGAATGAACCTATTAGAGCATCCCACACAAACGAATGCTCCACATGCGGGTTTCACATGCCACCAACTCCACATTCACAGACAACTTCAGCGCCAAAGCCGTTTTCAGATAGATCTCAATGCAAAGGCTCTAGGCGCAAATATTGGTGTGAGAGCTAATTCAATCAAGGAAACACAGCATGTTGGTGAAGGGCATATTGAAGAAGAATCAGCCGAGTGGTTCTTGTGGGGGAACAACTCCATTTGGCTCACTAATTTCACACACCATCAGGCTTCCAAGCAGCTCTCAAGGAAACTCAGCTTTCACACTCTAGGCTTAATGCCCTTTGAGTGCTTAGGACTGAAATGAAGCTTGGTGAGCGTCCCTCACAAACCAATGCTCCACATGCGGGTTTCACATGCCACCAACTCCACATTCACAGACAACTTCAGCGCCAAGCCATTTTCAGATAGTCCTCAATGCAAAGGCTCTAGGCGCATATATTGGTGTGAGAGCAAATTCAATCAAGGAAACACTGCATGTTGATGAAGCGCATATTGAAGAAGAATCACCCGAGTGGTTCTTGTGGGAGAACAACTCCATTTGGCTCACTAACTTCACACACCATCAGGCTTCCAAGCAGCTCTCAAGGAAACTCAGTTTTCACACTCTAGGCTTAATGCCCTTTGAGTGCATTATCTAGGAATGAACCTATTAGAGCATCCCACACAAACGAATGCTCCACATGCGGGTTTCACATGCCACCAACTCCACATTCACAGACATCTTCAGCGCCAAAGCCGTTTTCAGATAGCCCTCAATGCAAAGGCTCTAGGCGCAAATATTGGTGTGAGAGCTAATTCAATCAAGGAAACACAGCATGTTGGTGAAGCGCATATTGAAGAAGAATCAGCCGAGTGGTTCTTGTGGGGGAACAACTCCATTTGGCTCACTAATTTCACACACCATCAGGCTTCCAAGCAGCTCTCAAGGAAACTCAGCTTTCACACTCTAGGCTTAATGCCCTTTGAGTGCTTAGGACTGAAATGAAGCTTGGTGAGCGTCCCTCACAAACCAATGCTCCACATGCGGGTTTCACATGCCACCAACTCCACATTCACAGACAACTTCAGCGCCAAGCCATTTTCAGAGAGCCCTCAATGCAAAGGCTCTAGGCGCAAATATTGGTGTGAGAGCTAATTCAATCAAGGAAACACTTCATGTTGCTGAAGCGCATATTGAAAAAGAATCAGCTGAGTGGTTCTTGTGGGAGAACAACTATATTTGGCTCACTAACTTCACACTCCATCAGGCTTCCAAGCAGCTCTCAAGGAAACTCCGTTTTCACACTCTATCCTTAATGCCGTTTGAGTGCCTGGGACTGAAATGAAGCTTGGTGAGCTTCCCACACAAACCAATGCTCCACATACAGGTTTCACATGCCACCAACTCCACATTCACAGGCAACTTCAGCGCCAAAGCCGATTTCACATACCCCTCAATACAAAGGCTCTAGGCGCAAATATTGGTGTGAGAGCTAATTCAATCAAGGAAACAATGCATGTTGAGGAAGCGTATATTGAAGAAGAATCAGCCGAGTGGTTCTTGTGGGAGAACAACTCCATTTAGCTCACTAACTTCACACACCATCAGGCTTCCAAGCAGCTCTCAACGAAACTCAGTTTTCACACTCTATGCTTAATGCCCTTGGAGTGCATTATCTAGGAATTAACCTGGTAGAGCATCCCACACAAACGAATGCTCCACATACGGGTTTCACATGCCACCAACTCCACATTCACAGACAACTTCAGCGCCCAAGCTGTTTTCAGATAGCCCTCAATGCAAAGGCTCTAGGCGCAAATATTGGTGTGAGAGCTAATTCAATCAAGGAAACACTGCATGTTGGTGAAACGCATGTTGAAGAAGAATCAGCTAAGTGGTTCTTGTGGGAGAACAACTCCATTTGGCTCACTAAATTCACACACCATCAGGCTTCCAAGCAGCTCTCAACGAAACTCAGTTTTCACACTCTATGCTTAGTGCCCTTTGAGTTTATTATCTAGGAATGAACTTGGTAGAGCATCCCACACAAACGAATGCTCCACAAGCGGGTTTCACATGCCACCAACTAAACATTCACAGGCAACTTCACCGCCACAGCCACTTTCAGATAGCCCTCAATGCAAAGGCTCTAGACGCAAATATTGGTATGAGAGCTAATTCAATCAAGGAAACACTGCATGTTGGTGAAGGGCATATTGAAGAAGAATCAGCCGAGTGGTTCTTGTGGGAGAACAACTCCATTTGGCTCACTAACTTCACACACCATCAGGCTTCCAAGCAGCTCTGAACGAAACTCAGTTTTCACATTCTATGCTTAATGCCCTTGGAGTGCATTATCTAGGAATGAACCTGGTAGAGCATCCCACACAAACGAATGCTCCACATACGGGTTTCACATGCCACCAACTCCACATTCACAGACAACTTCAGCGCCAAAGCTGTTTTCAGATAGCCCTCAATGCAAAGGCTCTAGGCGCAAATATTGGTGTGAGAGCTAATTCAATCAAGGAAACACTGCATGTTGGTGAAGCGCATGTTGAAGAAGAATCAGCTGAGTGGTTCTTGTGGGAGAACAACTCCATTTGGCTCACTAACTTCACACACCATCAGGCTTCCAAGCAGCTCTCAAGGAAACTCAGTTTTCACACTCTATGCTTAATGCCCTTTGAGTGCCTAGGACTGAAATGAAGCTTGGTGAGCTTCCCACACAAACGAATGCTCCACATGCGGGTTTCACATGCCACCAACTCCACATTCACAGACAACTTCCTAGCCAAAGCCGTTTTCAGATTGCCCTCAATACAAAGGCTCTAGGCGCAAATATTGGTGTGAGAGCTAATTCAATCAAGGCAACACTGCATGTTGGTGAAGCACATATTGAAGAAGAATCAGCCGAGTGGTTCTTGTGGGAGAACAAATCCATTTGGCTCACTAACTTCACACACCATCAGGCTTCCAAGCAGCTCTCAAGGAAACTCAGTTTTCACACTCTAGGCTTAATGCCCTTTGAGTGCATTATCTAGGAATGAACCTGGTAGAGCATCCCACACAAACCAATGCTCCACATGCGGGTTTCACATGCCACCAACTCCACATTCACAGGCAACTTCCTAGCCAGAGCCGTTTTCAGATAGCCCTTATTAAAAAGGCTCTAGGCGCAAATATTGGTGTGAAAGCTAATTCAATCAAGGAAACACTGCATGTTGCTGAAGGGCATATTGAAGAAGAATCAGCCGAGTGGTTCCTGTGGGAGAACAACTCCATTTGGCTCACTAACTTCACACACCATCAGGATTCCAAGCAGCTCTCAAGGAAACTCAGTTTTCACACTATATGCTTAGTGCCCTTTGAGTGCCTAGGAATGAAATGAAGCTTTGTGAGTATCCCACACAAACGAATGCTCCACATGCAGGTTTCACATGCCACCAACTCCACATTCACAGGCAACTTCAGCGCCACAACCGTTTTCAGATAGCCCTCAAAGCAAAGGCTCTAGATGCCAATATTCGTGTGAGAGCTAATTCAATCAATGAAACACTGCATGTTGGTGAAGTTCATATTGAAGAAGAATCAGCCGAGTGGTTCTTGTGGGAGAACAACTCCATTTGGCTCACTAACTTCACACACCATCAGGCTTCCAAGCAGCTCTCAAGGAAACTCAGTTTTCACACTCTATGCTTAGTGCCCTTTGAGTGCATTATCTAGGAATGAACCAGGTAGAGCATCCCACACAAACGAATGCTCCACATGCGGGTTTCACATGCCACCAACTCCACATTCACAGGCAACTTCAGCGCCACAGCCGTTTTCAGATAGCCCTCAATGCAAAGGCTCTAGACGCAAATATTGGTGTGAGAGCTAATTCAATCAAGGAAACACTGCATGTTGGTGAAGGGCATATTGAAGAAGAATTAGCCGAGTGGTTCTTGTGGGAGAACAACTCCATTTGGCTCACTAACTTCACACACCATCAGGCTTCGAAGCGACTCTCAAGGAAACTCAGTTTTCACACTCTATGCTTAGTGCCCTTTGAGTGCATTATATAGGAATGAACCTGGTAGAGCATCCCACACAAACCAATGCTTCACATGCGGGTTTCACATGCCACCAACTCCACATTCACAGGCAACTTCAGCGCCACAGCCGTTTTCAGATAGCCCTCAATGCAAAGGCTCTAGATGCAAATCTTGGTGTGAGAGCTAATTCAATCAAGGAAACACTGCATGTTGGTGAAGGGCATATTGAAGAAGAATCAGCCGAGTGGTTCTTGTGGGAGAACAAATCCATTTGGCTCACTAACTTCACACACCATCAGGCTTCCAAGCAGCTCTCAAGGAAACTCAATTGTCACACTCTATGCTTAGCGCCCTTTGAGTGCCTAGGACTGAAATGAAGCTTGGTGAGCATCCCACACAAACGAATGCTCCACATGCGGGTTTCACATGCCACCAACTCCACATTCACAGGCAACTTCAGCGCCAAAGCCGTTTTCAGATAGCCCTCAATGCAAAGGCTCTAGACGCAAATATTGGTGTGAGAGCTAATTCAATCAAGGAAACACTGCATATTGGTGAAGGGCATATTGAAGAAGAATCAGCCGAGTGGTTCTTGTGGGAGAACAACTCCATTTGGCTCACTAACTTCACACACCATCAGGCTTCCAAGCGACTTTCAAGGAAACTCAGTTTTCACACTCTATGCTTAGTGCCCTTTGAGTGCATTATATAGGAATGAACCTGGTAGAGCATCCCACACAAACGAATGCTCCACATGCGGGTTTCACATGAAACAAACTCCACATTCACAGGCAACTTCAGCGCCACAGACGTTTGCAGATAGCCCTCAATGCAAAGGCTCTAGACGCAAATATTGGTGTGAGAGCTAATTCAATCAAGGATACACTGCATGTTGGTGAAGGGCATATTGAAGAAGAATCAGCCGAGTGGTTCTTGTGGGAGAACAACTCCATTTGGATCACTAACTTCACACACCATCAGGCTTCCAAGCAGCTCTGAACGAAACTCAGTTTTCACATTCTATGCTTAATGCCCTTGGAGTGCATTATCTAGGAATGAACCTGGTAGAGCATCCCACACAAACGAATGCTCCACATACGGGTTTCACATGCCACCAACTCCACATTCACAGACAACTTCAGCGCCAAAGCTGTTTTCAGATAGCCCTCAATGCAAAGGCTCTAGGCGCAAATCTTTGTGTGAGAGCTAATTCAATGAAGGAAACACTGCATGTTGGTGAAGCGCATGTTGAAGAAGAATCAGCTGAGTGGTTCTTGTGGGAGAACAACTCCATTTGGCTCACTAACTTCACACACCATCAGGCTTCCAAGCAGCTCTCAACGAAACTCAGTTTTCACACTCTAGGCTTAATGCCCTTTGAGTGCCTAGGACTGAAATGAAGCTTGGTGAGCTTCCCACACAAACGAATGCTCCACATGCGGGTTTCACATGCCACCAACTCCACATTCACAGACAACTTCCTAGCCAAAGCCGTTTTCAGATTGCCCTCAATACAAAGGCTCTAGGCGCAAATATTGGTGTGAGAGCTAATTCAATCAAGGCAACACTGCATGTTGGTGAAGCACATATTGAAGAAGAATCAGCCGAGTGGTTCTTGTGGGAGAACAAATCCATTTGGCTCACTAACTTCACACACCATCAGGCTTCCAAGCAGCTCTCAAGGAAACTCAGTTTTCACACTCTAGGCTTAATGCCCTTTGAGTGCATTATCTAGGAATGAACCTGGTAGAGCATCCCACACAAACCAATGCTCCACATGCGGGTTTCACATGCCACCAACTCCACATTCACAGGCAACTTCCTAGCCAGAGCCGTTTTCAGATAGCCCTTATTAAAAAGGCTCTAGGCGCAAATATTTGTGTGAAAGCTAATTCAATCAAGGAAACACTGCATGTTGCTGAAGGGCATATTGAAGAAGAATCAGCCGAGTGGTTCCTGTGGGAGAACAACTCCATTTGGCTCACTAACTTCACACACCATCAGGATTCCAAGCAGCTCTCAAGGAAACTCAGTTTTCACACTCTATGCTTAGTGCCCTTTGAGTGCCTAGGAATGAAATGAAGCTTTGTGAGTATCCCACACAAACGAATGCTCCACATGCAGGTTTCACATGCCACCAACTCCACATTCACAGGCAACTTCAGCGCCACAACCGTTTTCAGATAGCCCTCAAAGCAAAGGCTCTAGATGCCAATATTCGTGTCAGAGCTAATTCAATCAAGGAAACACTGCATGTTGGTGAAGTTCATATTGAAGAAGAATCAGCCGAGTGGTTCTTGTGGGAGAACAACTCCATTTGGCTCACTAACTTCACACACCATCAGGCTTCCAAGCAGCTCTCAACGAAACTCAGTTTTCACACTCTCGGCTTAATGCCCTTTGAGTGCCTAGGACTGAAATGAAGCTTGGTGAGCTTCCCACACAAACGAATGCTCCACATGCGGGTTTCACATGCCACCAACTCCACATTCACAGACAACTTCCTAGCCAAAGCCGTTTTCAGATTGCCCTCAATACAAAGGCTCTAGGCGCAAATATTGGTGTGAGAGCTAATTCAATCAAGGCAACACTGCATGTTGGTCAAGCACATATTGAAGAAGAATCAGCCGAGTGGTTCTTGTGGGAGAACAAATCCATTTGGCTCACTAACTTCACACACCATCAGGCTTCCAAGCAGCTCTCAAGGAAACTCAGTTTTCACACTCTAGGCTTAATGCCCTTTGAGTGCATTATCTAGGAATGAACCTGGTAGAGCATCCCACACAAACCAATGCTCCACATGCGGGTTTCACATGCCACCAACTCCACATTCACAGGCAACTTCCTAGCCAGATCCGTTTTCAGATAGCCCTTATTAAAAAGGCTCTAAGCGCAAATATTTGTGTGAAAGCTAATTCAATCAAGGAAACACTGCATGTTGCTGAAGGGCATATTGAAGAAGAATTAGCCGAGTGGTTCTTGTGGGAGAACAACTCCATTTGGCTCACTAACTTCACACACCATCAGGCTTCGAAGCGACTCTCAAGGAAACTCAGTTTTCACACTCTATGCTTAGTGCCCTTTGAGTGCATTATATAGGAATGAACCTGGTAGAGCATCCCACACAAACCAATGCTCCACATGCGGGTTTCACATGCCACCAACTCCACATTCACAGGCAACTTCAGCGCCACAGCCGTTTTCAGATAGCCCTCAATGCAAAAGCTGTAGGCACAAATCTTGGTGTGAGAGCTAATTCAATCAAGGAAACACTGCATGTTGGTGAAGGGCATATTGAAGAAGAATCAGCCGAGTGGTTCTTGTGGGAGAACAAATCCATTTGGCTCACTAACTTCACACACCATCAGGCTTCCAAGCAGCTCTCAAGGAAACTCAATTGTCACACTCTATGCTTAGCGCCCTTTGAGTGCGTAGGACTGAAATGAAGCTTGGTGAGCATCCCACACAAACGAATGCTCCACATGCGGGTTTCACATGCCACCAACTCCACATTCACAGGCAACTTCAGCGCCAAAGCCATTTTCAGATAGCCCTCACCGCAAAGGCTCTAGACGCAAATATTGGTGTGAGAGCTAATTCAATCAAGGATACACAGCATGTTGGTGAAGAGCATATTGAAGAAGAATCAGCCGAGTGGTTCTTGTGGGAGAACAACTCCATTTGGCTCGCTAGCTTCACACACCATCAGGCTTCCAAGCAGCTCTCAAGGAAACTCAGTTTTCACACTCTATGCTTAGTGCCCTTTGAGTGCCTAGGACTGAAATGAAGCTTGGTGAGCATCCCACACAAACGAATGCTCCACATGCGGGTTTCACATGCCACCAACTCCACATTCACAGGCAACTTCAGCGCCAAAGCCGTTTTCAGATAGCCCTCAATGCAAAGGCTCTAGACGCAAATATTGGTGTGAGAGCTAATTCAATCAAGGAAACACTGCATATTGGTGAAGGGCATATTGAAGAAGAATCAGCCGAGTGGTTCTTGTGGGAGAACAACTCCATTTGGCTCACTAACTTCACACACCATCAGGCTTCCAAGCGACTTTCAAGGAAACTCAGTTTTCACACTCTATGCTTAGTGCCCTTTGAGTGCATTATATAGGAATGAACCTGGTAGAGCATCCCACACAAACGAATGCTCCACATGCGGGTTTCACATGAAACAAACTCCACATTCACAGGCAACTTCAGCGCCACAGACGTTTGCAGATAGCCCTCAATGCAAAGGCTCTAGACGCAAATATTGGTGTGAGAGCTAATTCAATCAAGGATACACTGCATGTTGGTGAAGGGCATATTGAAGAAGAATCAGCCGAGTGGTTCTTGTGGGAGAACAACTCCATTTGGATCACTAACTTCACACACCATCAGGCTTCCAAGCAGCTCTCAAGGAAACTCAGTTTTCACACTCTATGCTTAGTGCCCTTTGAGTGCCTAGGACTGAAATGAAGCTTACTAACTTCACACACAAACGAATGCTCCACATGTGGGTTTCACATGCGACCAACTCCACATTCACAGGCAACTTCAGCGCCACAACCGTTTGCAAATAGCACTCAATGCAAAGGCTCTAGACGCAAATATTGGTGTGAGAGCTAATTCAATCAAGGAAACACTGCATGTTGGTGAAGGGCATATTGAAGAAGAATCAGCCGAGTGGTTCTTGTGGGAGAACAACTCCATTTGGCTCAATAACTTCACACACCATCAGGATTCCAAGCAGCTCTCAAGGAAACTCAGTTTTCACACTCTATGCTTAGTGCCCTTTGAGTGCCTAGGACTGAAATGAAGCTTGGTGAGCATCCCACACAAACGAATGCTCCACATGTGGGTTTCACATGCGACCAACTCCACATTCACAGGCAACTTCAGTGCCACAACCGTTTGCAAATAGCACTCAATGCAAAGGCTCTAGACGCAAATATTGGTGTGAGAGCTAATTCAATCAAGGAAACACTGCATGTTGGTGAAGGGCATATTGAAGAAGAATCAGCCGAGTGGTTCTTGTGGGAGAACAACTCCATTTGGCTCACTAACTTCACACACCATCAGGATTCCAAGCAGCTCTCAAGGAAACTCAGTTTTCACACTCTATGCTTGGTGCCCTTTGAGTGCCTAGGACTGAAATGAAGCTTGGTGAGCATCCCACACAAACGAATGCTCCACATGCGGGTTTCACATGCCACCAACTCCACATTCACAGGCAACTTCAGCGCCACAGCCGTTTGCAGATAGCCCTCAATGCAAAGGGTCTAGACGCAAATATTGGTGTGAGAGCTAATTCAATCAAGGAAACACTGCATCTTGATGAAGGGCATATTGAAGAAGAATTAGCCGAGTGGTTCTTGTGGGAGAACAACTCCATTTGGCTCACTAACTTCACACACCATCAGGCTTCCAAGCAGCTCTCAAGGAAACTCAGTTTTCACACTCTATGCTTAGTGCCATTTGAGTGCATTATATAGGAATGAACCTGGTAGAGCATCCCACACAAACGAATGCTCCACATGCGGGTTTCACATGCCACCAACTCCACATTCACAGGCAACTTCAGCGCCACAGCTGTTTTCAGATAGCCCTCAATGCAAAGGCTCTAGACACAAATATTGGTGTGAGAGCTAATTCAATCAAGGATACACTGCATGTAGGTGAAGGGCATATTGAAGAAGAATCAGCCGAGTGGTTCTTGTGGGAGAACAACTCCATTTGGCTCGCTAGCTTCACACACCATCAGGCTTCCAAGCAGCTCTCAAGGAAACTCAGCTTTCACACTCTATGCTTAGTGCCCTTTGAGTGCCTAGGACTGAAATGAAGCTTGGTGAGCATCCCACACATACCAATGCTCCACATGCGGGTTTCACATGCCACCAACTCCACATTCACAGGCAACTTCAGCGCCACAGCCATTTGCAGATAGCCCTCAATGCAAAGGCTCTAGACGCAAATATTGGTGTGAGAGCTAATTCAATCAAGGAAACACTGCATACTGGTGAAGGGCATATTGAAGAAGAATCAGCCGAGTGGTTCTTGTGGGAGAACAACTCCATTTGGCTCACTAACTTCACACACCATCAGGCTTCCAAGCGACTTTCAAGGAAACTCAGTTTTCACACTCTATGCTTAGTGCCCTTTGAGTGCATTATATAGGAATGAACCTGGTAGAGCATCCCACACAAACCAATGCTCCACATGCGGGTTTCACATGCCACCAACTCCACATTCACAGGCAACTTCAGCGCCACAGCCGTTTTCAGATAGCCCTCAATGCAAAGGCTCTAGACGCAAATATTGGTGTGAGAGCTAATTCAATCAAGGAAACACTGCATGTTGGTGAAGGGCATATTGAAGAAGGATCAGCCGAGTGGTTCTTGCAGGAGAACAACTCCATTTGGCTCACTAACTTCACACACCATCAGGCTTCCAAGCAGCTCTCAAGGAAACTCAGTTTTCACACTCTATGTTTAGTGCCCTTTGAGTGCCTAGGACTGAAATGAAGCTTGGTGAGCATCCCACACAAACGAATGCTCCACATGCGGGTTTCACATGCCACCAACTCCACATTCACAGGCAACTTCAGCGCCACAACCGTTTGCAGATAGCCCTCAATGCAAAGGCTCTAGACGCAAATATTGGTGTGAGAGCTAATTCAATCAAGGAAACACTGCATGTTGGTGAAGGGCATATTGAAGAAGAATCAGCCGAGTCGTTCTTGTGGGAGAATAACTCCATTTGGCTCACTAACTTCACACACCATGAGGCTTCCAAGCGACTCTCAAGGAAACTCAGTTTTCACACTCTATGCTTAGTGCCCTTTGAGTGCATTATATAGGAATGAACCTGGTAGAGCATCCCACACAAACGAATGCTCCACATGCGGGTTTCACATGCTACCAATTTCACATTCACAGGCAACTTCAGCGCCAAAGCCACTTTCAGATAGCCCTCAATGAAAAGGCTCTAGACGCAAATATTGGTGTGAGAGCTAATTTAATCAAGGATACACTGCATGTTGGTGAAGGGCATATTGAAGAAGAATCAGCCGAGTGGTTCTTGTGGGAGAACAACTCCATTTGGCTCACTAGCTTCACACACCATCAGGCTTCCAAGCAGCTCTCAAGGAAACTCAGTTTTCACACTCTATGCTTAGTGCCCTTTGAGTGCCTAGGACTGAAATGAAGCTTGGTGAGCATCCCACACAAACGAATGCTCCACATGCGGGTTTCACATGCCACCAACTCCACATTCACAGGCAACTTCAGCGCCACAGCCATTTGCAGATAGCCCTCAATGCAAAGGCTCTAGACGCAAATATTGGTGTGAGAGCTAATTCAATCAAGGAAACACTGCATCTTGGTGAAGGGCATATTGAAGAAGAATCAGCCGAGTGGTTCTTGTGGGAGAACAACTCCATTTGGCTCACTAACTTCACACACCATCAGGCTTCCAAGCGACTTTCAAGGAAACTCAGTTTTCACACTCTATGCTTAGTGCCCTTTGAGTGCATTATATAGGAATGAACCTGGTAGAGCATCCCACACAAACGAATGCTCCACATGCGGGTTTCACATGCCACAAACTCCACATTCACAGGCAACTTCAGCGCCACAACCGTTTGCAGATAGCCCTCAATGCAAAGGCTCTAGACGCAAATATTGGTGTGAGAGCTAATTCAATCAAGGAAACACTGCATGTTGGTGAAGGGCATATTGAAGAAGAATCAGCCGAGTGGTTCTTGTGGGAGAACAACTCCATTTGGCTCACTAACTTCACACACCATCAGGATTCCAAGCAGCTCTCAAGGAAACTCAGTTTTCACACTCTATGCTTGGTGCCCTTTGAGTGCCTAGGACTGAAATGAAGCTTGGTGAGCATCCCACACAAACGAATGCTCCACATGCGGGTTTCACATGCCACCAACTCCACATTCACAGGCAACTTCAGCGACACAGCTGTTTGCAGATAGCCCTCAATGCAAAGGCTCTAGACGCAAATATTGGTGTGAGAGCTAATTCAATCAAGGAAACACTGCATGTTGGTGAAGGGCATATTGAAGAAGAATTAGCCGAGTGGTTCTTGTGGGAGAACAACTCCATTTGGCTCACTAACTTCACACACCATCAGGCTTCCAAGCAGCTCTCAAGGAAACTCAGTTTTCACACTCTATGCTTAGTGCCATTTGAGTGCATTATATAGGAATGAACCTGGTAGAGCATCCCACACAAACGAATGCTCCACATGCGGGTTTCACATGCCACCAACTCCACATTCACAGGCAACTTCAGCGCCACAGCTGTTTTCAGATAGCCCTCAATGCAAAGGCTCTAGACGCAAATATTGGTGTGAGAGCTAATTCAATCAAGGATACACTGCATGTAGGTGAAGGGCATATTGAAGAAGAATCAGCCGAGTGGTTCTTGTGGGAGAACAACTCCATTTGGCTCGCTAGCTTCACACACCATCAGGCTTCCAAGCAGCTCTCAAGGAAACTCAGTTTTCACACTCTATGCTTAGTGCCCTTTGAGTGCCTAGGACTGAAATGAAGCTTGGTGAGCATCCCACACATACGAATGCTCCACATGCGGGTTTCACATGCCACCAACTCCACATTCACAGGCAACTTCAGCGCCACAGCCATTTGCAGATAGCCCTCAATGCAAAGGCTCTAGACGCAAATATTGGTGTGAGAGCTAATTCAATCAAGGAAACACTGCATACTGGTGAAGGGCATATTGAAGAAGAATCAGCCGAGTGGTTCTTGTGGGAGAACAACTCCATTTGGCTCACTAACTTCACACACCATCAGGCTTCCAAGCGACTTTCAAGGAAACTCAGTTTTCACACTCTATGCTTAGTGCCCTTTGAGTGCATTATATAGGAATGAACCTGGTAGAGCATCCCACACAAACGAATGCTCCACATGCGGGTTTCACATGCCACCAACTCCACATTCACAGGCAACTTCAGAGCCACAGCCGTTTTCAGATAGCCCTCAATGCAAAGACTCTAGACGCAAATATTGGTGTGAGAGCTAATTCAATCAAGGAAACACTGCATGTTGGTGAAGGGCATATTGAAGAAGGATCTGCCGAGTGGTTCTTGCAGGAGAACAACTCCATTTGGCTCACTAACTTCACACACCATCAGGCTTCCAAGCAGCTCTCAAGGAAACTCAGTTTTCACACTCTATGTTTAGTGCCCTTTGAGTGCCTAGGACTGAAATGAAGCTTGGTGAGCATCCCACACAAACGAATGCTCCACATGCGGGTTTCACATGCCACCAACTCCACATTCACAGGCAACTTCAGCGCCACAACCGTTTGCAGATAGCCCTCAATGCAAAGGCTCTAGACGCAAATATTGGTGTGAGAGCTAATTCAATCAAGGAAACACTGCATGTTGGTGAAGGGCATATTGAAGAAGAATCAGCCGAGTGGTTCTTGTGGGAGAACAACTCCATTTGGCTCACTAACTTCACACACCATGAGGCTTCCAAGCAGCTCTCAAGGAAACTCAGTTTTCACACTCTATGCTTAGTGCCCTTTGAGTGCATTATATAGGAATGAACCTGGTAGAGCATCCCACACAAACGAATGCTCCACATGCGGGTTTCACATGCTACCAATTTCACATTCACAGGCAACTTCAGCGCCAAAGCCACTTTCAGATAGCCCTCAATGAAAAGGCTCTAGACGCAAATATTGGTGTGAGAGCTAATTTAATCAAGGATACACTGCATGTTGGTGAAGGGCATATTGAAGAAGAATCAGCCGAGTGGTTCTTGTGGGAGAACAACTCCATTTGGCTCGCTAGCTTCACACACCATCAGGCTTCCAAGCAGCTCTCAAGGAAACTCAGTTTTCACACTCTATGCTTAGTGCCCTTTGAGTGCCTAGGACTGAAATGAAGCTTGGTGAGCATCCCACACAAACGAAGGCTCCACATGCGGGTTTCACATGCCACCAACTCCACATTCACAGGCAACTTCAGCGCCACAGCCATTTGCAGATAGCCCTCAATGCAAAGGCTCTAGACGCAAATATTGGTGTGAGAGCTAATTCAATCAAGGAAACACTGCATCTTGGTGAAGGGCATATTGAAGAAGAATCAGCCGAGTGGTTCTTGTGGGAGAACAACTCCATTTGGCTCACTAACTTCACACACCATCAGGCTTCCAAGCGACTTTCAAGGAAACTCAGTTTTCACACTCTATGCTTAGTGCCCTTTGAGTGCATTATCTAGGAATGAACCTGGTAGAGCATCCCACACAAACGAATGCTCCACATGCGGGTTTCACATGCGACCAACTCCACATTCACAGGCAACTTCAGCGCCACAACCGTTTGCAGATAGCCCTCAATGCAAAGGCTCTAGACGCAAATATTGGTGTGAGAGCTAATTCAATCAAGGAAACACTGCATGTTGGTGAAGGGCATATTGAAGAAGAATCAGCCGAGTGGTTCTTGTGGGAGAACAACTCCATTTGGCTCACTAACTTCACACACCATCAGGATTCCAAGCAGCTCTCAAGGAAACTCAGTTTTCACACTCTATGCTTAGTGCCCTTTGAGTGCATTATTTAGGAATGAACCTGGTAGAGCATCCCACACAAACGAATGCTCCACATGCGGGTTTCACATGCCACCAACTCCACATTCACAGGCAACTTCAGCGCCACAGCCGTTTGCAGATAGCCCTCAATGCAAAGGCTCTAGACGCAAATATTGGTGTGAGAGCTAATTCAATCAAGGAAACACTGCATGTTGGTGAAGGGCATATTGAAGAAGAATCAGCCGAGTGGTTCTTGTGGGAGAACAACTCCATTTGGCTCACTAACTTCACACACCATCAGGCTTCCAAGCGACTCTCAAGGAAACTCAGTTTTCACACTCTATGCTTAGTGCCCTTTGAGTGCATTATATAGGAATGAACCTGGTAGAGCATCCCACACAAACGAATGCTCCACATGCGGGTTTCACATGCCATCAACTCCACATTCACAGGCAACTTCAGCGCCACAGCCGTTTTCAGATAGCCCTCAATGCAAAGGCTCTAGACGCAAATCTTGGTGTGAGAGCTAATTCAATCAAGGAAACACTGCATGTTGGTGAAGGGCATATTGAAGAAGAATCAGCCGAGTGGTTCTTGTGGGAGAACAACTCCATTTGGATCACTAACTTCACACACCATCAGGCTTCCAAGCAGCTCTCAAGGAAACTCAGTTTTCACACTCTATGCTTAGTGCCCTTTCAGTGCCTAGGACTGAAATGTACCTGGTAGAGCATTCCACACAAACGAATGCTCCACATGCGGGTTTCACATGCCACCAACTCCACATTCACAGGCAACTTCAGCGCCACACCCGTTTTCAGATAGCCCTCAATGCAAAGGCTCTAGACACAAATATTGGTGTGAGAGCTAATTCAATCAAGGAAACACTGCATGTTGGTGAAGCGCATATTGAAGAAGAATCAGCCGAGAGGTTCTTGTGGGAGAACAATTCCATTTGGCTCACTAACTTCACACACCATCAGGCTTCCAAGCAGCTCTCAAGGAAACTCAGTTTTCGCACTCTATCCTTAGTGCCCTTTCAGTGCATTATCTAGGAATGAACCTGGTAGAGCATCCCACACAAACGAATGCTCCACATGCGGGTTTCACATGCCACCAACTCCACATTCACAGGCAACTTCAGCGCCACAGCCGTTTTCAGATAGCCCTCAATGCAAAGGCTCTAGATGCAAATATTGGTGTGAGAGCTAATTCAATCAAGGAAACACTGCATGTTGGTGAAGGGCATATTGAAGAAGAATCAGCCGAGTTGTTCTTGTGGGAGAACAACTCCATTTGGATCACTAACTTCACACACCATCAGGCTTCCAAGCGACTCTCAAGGAAACTCAGTTTTCACACTCTATGCTTAGTGCCCTTTGAGTGCTTTATCTAGGAATGAACCTGGTAGAGCATCCCACACGAACGAATGCTCCATGCAGGTTTCACTTGCCAACAACTCCACATTCACAGGCAGCTTCAGCGCCACAGCCGTTTTCAGATAGCCCTCAATGCAAAGGCTCTAGACGCAAATCTTGGTGTGAGAGCTAATTCAATGAAGGAAACACTGCATGTTGGTGAAGGGCATATTGAAGAAGAATCAGCCGAGTGGTTCTTGTGGGAGAACAAATCCATTTGGCTCACTAACTTCACACACCATCAGGCTTCCAAGCAGCTCTCAAGGAAACTCAGTTTTCACACTCTATGCTTAGTGCCCTTTGAGTGCCTAGGACTGAAATGAAGCTTGGTGAGCATCCCACACAAACCAATGCTCCACATGCGGGTTTCACATGCCACCAACTCCACATTCAAAGGCAACTTCAGCGCCAAAGCCACTTTCAGATAGCCCTCAATGCAAAGGCTCTAGACACAAATATTGGTGTGAGAGCTAATTCAATCAAGGAAACACTGCATGTTGGTGAAGCGCATATTGAAGAAGAATCAGCCGAGAGGTTCTTGTGGGAGAACAACTCCATTTGGCTCACTAGCTTCACACACCATCAGGCTTCCAAGCAGCTCTCAAGGAAACTCAGTTTTCATACTCTATGCTTAGTGCCCTTTAAGTGCATTATCTAGGAATGAACCTGGTAGAGCATCGCACCCAAACGAATGCTCCACATGCGGGTTTCACATGCCACAAACTCCACATTCACAGGCAACTTCAGCGCCACAGCCGTTTTCAGATAGCCCTCAATGCAAAGGCTCTAAACGCAAATATTGGTGTGAGAGCTAATTCAATCAAGGAAACACTGCATGTTGGTGAAGGGCATATTGAAGAAGAATCAGCCGAGTGGTTCTTGTGGGAGAACAACTCCATTTGGCTCACTAACTTCACACACCATCAGGCTTCCAAGCGACTTTCAAGGAAACTCAGTTTTCACACTCTATGCTTAGTGCCGTTTGAGTGCATTATATAGGAATGAACCTGGTAGAGCATCCCACACAAACGAATGCTCCACATGCGGGTTTCACATGCCACCAACTCCACATTCACAGGCAACTTCAGCGCCAAAGCCACTTTCAGATAGCCCTCAATGCAAAGGCTCTAGACACAAATATTGGTGTGAGAGCTAATTCAATCAAGGAAACACTGCATGTTGGTGAAGCGCATATTGAAGAAGAATCAGCCGAGAGGTTCTTGTGGGAGAACAACTCCATTTGGCTCACTAGCTTCACACACCATCAGGCTTCCAAGCAGCTCTCAAGGAAATTCAGTTTTCACACTCTATGCTTAGTGCCCTTTGAGTGCATTATCTAGGAATGAACCTGGTAGAGCATCCACACAAACGAAAGCTCCACATGCGGGTTTCACATGCCACCAACTCCACATTCACAGGCAACTTCAGCGCCACAGCCGTTTTCAGATAGCCCTCAATGCAAAGGCTCTAGACACAAATATTTGTGTGAGAACTAATTCAATCAAGGAAACACTGCATGTTGGTGAAGGGCATGTTGAAGAAGAATCAGCCGAGTGATTCTTGTGGGAGAACAACTCCATTTGGCTCACTAACTTCACACACCATCAGGCTTCCAAGCAGCTCTCAAGGAAACTCAGTTTTCACACTCTATGCTTAGTGCCCTTTGAGTGCCAAGGACTGAAATGTACCTGGTAGAGCATTCCACACAAACGAATGCTCCACATGCGGGTTTCACATGCCACCAACTCCACATTCACAGGCAACTTCAGCGCCACAGCCGTTTTCAGATAGCCCTCAATGCAAAGGCTCTAGACGCAAATATTGGTGTGAGAGCTAATTCAATCAAGGAAACACTGCATGTTGGTGAAGGGCATATTGAAGAAGAATCAGCCGAGTGGTTCTTGTGGGAAAACAACTCCATTTGGCTCACTAACTTCACACACCATCTGGCTTCCAAGCACCTCGCAAGGAAACTCAGTTTTCACACTCTATGCTTAGTGCCCTTTGAGTGCATTATATAGGAATGAACCTGGTAGAGCATCCCACACAAACGAATGCTCCACATGCGGGTTTCACATGCCATCAACTCCACATTCACAGGCAACTTCAGCGCCACAGCCGTTTTCAGATAGCCCTCAATGCAAAGGCTCTAAGCGCAAATATTGGTGTGAGAGCTAATTCAATCAAGGAAACACTGCATGTTGGTGAAGGGCATATTGAAGAAGAATCAGCCGAGTGGTTCTTGTGGGAGAACAACTCCATTTGGATCACTAACTTCACACACCATCAGGCTTCCAAGCAGCTCTCAAGGAAACTCAGTTTTCACACTCTATGCTTAGTGCCCTTTCAGTGCCTAGGACTGAAATGTACCTGGTAGAGCATTCCACACAAACGAATGCTCCACAAGCGGGTTTCACATGCCACCAACTCCACATTCACAGGCAACTTCAGCGCCACACCCGTTTTCAGATAGCCCTCAATGCAAAGGCTCTAGACACAAATATTGGTGTGAGAGCTAATTCAATCAAGGAAACACTGCATGTTGGTGAAGCGCATATTGAAGAAGAATCAGCCGAGAGGTTCTTGTGGGAGAACAACTCCATTTGGCTCACTAACTTCACACACCATCAGGCTTCCAAGCAGCTCTCAAGGAAACTCAGTTTTCGCACTCTATCCTTAGTGCCCTTTCAGTGCATTATCTAGGAATGAACCTGGTAGAGCATCCCACACAAACGAATGCTCCACATGCGGGTTTCACATGCCACCAACTCCACATTCACAGGCAACTTCAGCGCCACAGCCATTTTCAGATAGCCCTCAATGCAAAGGCTCTAGATGCAAATATTGGTGTGAGAGCTAATTCAATCAAGGAAACACTGCATGTTGGTGAAGGGCATATTGAAGAAGAATCAGCCGAGTTGTTCTTGTGGGAGAACAACTCCATTTGGCTCACTAACTTCACACACCATCAGGCTTCCAAGCGACTCTCATGGAAACTCAGTTTTCACACTCTATGCTTAGTGCCCTTTGAGTGCTTTATCTAGGAATGAACCTGGTAGAGCATCCCACACGAACGAATGCTCCATGCAGGTTTCACTTGCCAACAACTCCACATTCACAGGCAGCTTCAGCGCCACAGCCGTTTTCAGATAGCCCTCAATGCAAAGGCTCTAGACGCAAATCTTGGTGTGAGAGCTAATTCAATGAAGGAAACACTGCATGTTGGTGAAGGGCATATTGAAGAAGAATCAGCCGAGTGGTTCTTGTGGGAGAACAAATCCATTTGGCTCACTAACTTCACACACCATCAGGCTTCCAAGCAGCTCTCAAGGAAACTCAGTTGTCACACTCTATGCTTAGTGCCCTTTGAGTGCCTAGGACTGAAATGAAGGTTGGTGAGCATCCCACACAGACGAATGCTCCACATGCGGGTTTCACATGCCACCAACTCCACATTCAAAGGCAACTTCAGCGCCAAAGAGACTTTCAGATAGCCCTCAATGCAAAGGCTCTAGACACAAATATTGGTGTGAGAGCTAATTCAATCAAGGAAACACTGCATGTTGGTGAAGCGCATATTGAAGAAGAATCAGCCGAGTGGTTCTTGTGGGAGAACAACTCCATTTGGCTCACTAGCTTCACACACCATCAGGCTTCCAAGCAGCTCTCAAGGAAACTCAGTTTTCATACTCTATGCTTAGTGCCCTTTAAGTGCATTATCTAGGAATGAACCTGGTAGAGCATCCCACACAAACGAATGCTCCACATGCGGGTTTCACATGCCACAAACTCCACATTCACAGGCAACTTCAGCTTCACAGCCGTTTTCAGATAGCCCTCAATGCAAAGGCTCTAAACGCAAATATTGGTGTGAGAGCTAATTCAATCAAGGAAACACTGCATGTTGGTGAAGGGCATATTGAAGAAGAATCAGCCGAGTGGTTCTTGTGGGAGAACAACTCCATTTGGCTCACTAACTTCACACACCATCAGGCTTCCAAGCGACTTTCAAGGAAACTCAGTTTTCACACTCTATGCTTAGTGCCGTTTGAGTGCATTATATAGGAATGAACCTGGTAGAGCATCCCACACAAACGAATGCTCCACATGCGGGTTTCACATGCCACCAACTCCACATTCACAGGCAACTTCAGCGCCACAGCCGTTTTCAGACAGCCCTCAATGCAAAGGCTCTAGACACAAATATTTGTGCCAGAACTAATTCAATCAAGGAAACACTGCATGTTGGTGAAGGGCATGTTGAAGAAGAATCAGCCGAGTGATTCTTGTGGGAGAACAACTCCATTGGCTCACTAACTTCACACACCATCAAGCTTCCAAGCAGCTCTCAAGGAAACTCAGTTTTCACACTCTATGCTTAGTGCCCTTTGAGTGCCAAGGACTGAAATGTACCTGGTAGAGCATTCCACACAAACGAATGCTCCACATGCGGGTTTCACATGCCACCAACTCCACATTCACAGTCAACTTCAGCGCCACACCCGTTTTCAGATAGCCCTCAATGCAAAGGCTCTAGACGCAAATATTGGTGTGAGAGCTAATTCAATCAAGGAAACACTGCATGTTGGTGAAGGGCATATTGAAGAAGAATCAGCCGAGTGGTTCTTGTGGGAAAACAACTCCATTTGGCTCACTAACTTCACACACCATCTGGCTTCCAAGCACCTCGCAAGGAAACTCAGTTTTCACACTCTATGCTTAGTGCTCTTTGAGTGCATTATATAGGAATGAACCTGGTAGAGCATCCCACACAAACGAATGCTCCACATGCGGGTTTCACATGCCATCAACTCCACATTCACAGGCAACTTCAGCGCCACAGCCGTTTTCAGATAGCCCTCAATGCAAAGGCTCTAGACGCAAATCTTGGTGTGAGAGCTAATTCAATCAAGGAAACACTGCATGTTGGTGAAGGGCATATTGAAGAAGAATCAGCCGAGTGGTTCTTGTGGGAGAACAACTCCATTTGGATCACTAACTTCACACACCATCAGGCTTCCAAGCAGCTCTCAAGGAAACTCAGTTTTCACACTCTATGCTTAGTGCCCTTTCAGTGCCTAGGACTGAAATGTACCTGGTAGAGCATTCCACACAAACGAATGCTCCACAAGCGGGTTTCACATGCCACCAACTCCACATTCACAGGCAACTTCAGCGCCACACCCGTTTTCAGATAGCCCTCAATGCAAAGGCTCTAGACACAAATATTGGTGTGAGAGCTAATTCAATCAAGGAAACACTGCATGTTGGTGAAGCGCATATTGAAGAAGAATCAGCCGAGAGGTTCTTGTGGGAGAACAACTCCATTTGGCTCACTAACTTCACACACCATCAGGCTTCCAAGCAGCTCTCAAGGAAACTCAGTTTTCGCACTCTATCCTTAGTGCCCTTTCAGTGCATTATCTAGGAATGAACCTGGTAGAGCATCCCACACAAACGAATGCTCCACATGCGGGTTTCACATGCCACCAACTCCACATTCACAGGCAACTTCAGCGCCACAGCCATTTTCAGATAGCCCTCAATGCAAAGGCTCTAGATGCAAATATTGGTGTGAGAGCTAATTCAATCAAGGAAACACTGCATGTTGGTGAAGGGCATATTGAAGAAGAATCAGCCGAGTTGTTCTTGTGGGAGAACAACTCCATTTGGCTCACTAACTTCACACACCATCAGGCTTCCAAGCGACTCTCATGGAAACTCAGTTTTCACACTCTATGCTTAGTGCCCTTTGAGTGCTTTATCTAGGAATGAACCTGGTAGAGCATCCCACACGAACGAATGCTCCATGCAGGTTTCACTTGCCAACAACTCCACATTCACAGGCAGCTTCAGCGCCACAGCCGTTTTCAGATAGCCCTCAATGCAAAGGCTCTAGACGCAAATCTTGGTGTGAGAGCTAATTCAATGAAGGAAACACTGCATGTTGGTGAAGGGCATATTGAAGAAGAATCAGCCGAGTGGTTCTTGTGGGAGAACAAATCCATTTGGCTCACTAACTTCACACACCATCAGGCTTTCAAGCAGCTCTTAAGGAAACTCAGTTGTCACACTCTATGCTTAGTGCCCTTTGAGTGCCTAGGACTGAAATGAAGGTTGGTGAGCATCCCACACAGACGAATGCTCCACATGCGGGTTTCACATGCCACCAACTCCACATTCAAAGGCAACTTCAGCGCCAAAGAGACTTTCAGATAGCCCTCAATGCAAAGGCTCTAGACACAAATATTGGTGTGAGAGCTAATTCAATCAAGGAAACACTGCATGTTGGTGAAGCGCATATTGAAGAAGAATCAGCCGAGTGGTTCTTGTGGGAGAACAACTCCATTTGGCTCACTAGCTTCACACACCATCAGGCTTCCAAGCAGCTCTCAAGGAAACTCAGTTTTCATACTCTATGCTTAGTGCCCTTTAAGTGCATTATCTAGGAATGAACCTGGTAGAGCATCCCACACAAACGAATGCTCCACATGCGGGTTTCACATGCCACAAACTCCACATTCACAGGCAACTTCAGCTTCACAGCCGTTTTCAGATAGCCCTCAATGCAAAGGCTCTAAACGCAAATATTGGTGTGAGAGCTAATTCAATCAAGGAAACACTGCATGTTGGTGAAGGGCATATTGAAGAAGAATCAGCCGAGTGGTTCTTGTGGGAGAACAACTCCATTTGGCTCACTAACTTCACACACCATCAGGCTTCCAAGCGACTTTCAAGGAAACTCAGTTTTCACACTCTATGCTTAGTGCCGTTTGAGTGCATTATATAGGAATGAACCTGGTAGAGCATCCCACACAAACCAATGCTCCACATGCGGGTTTCACATGCCACCAACTCCACATTCACAGGCAACTTCAGCGCCACAGCCGTTTTCAGACAGCCCTCAATGCAAAGGCTCTAGACACAAATATTTGTGCCAGAACTAATTCAATCAAGGAAACACTGCATGTTGGTGAAGGGCATGTTGAAGAAGAATCAGCCGAGTGATTCTTGTGGGAGAACAACTCCATTTGGCTCACTAACTTCACACACCATCAAGCTTCCAAGCAGCTCTCAAGGAAACTCAGTTTTCACACTCTATGCTTAGTGCCCTTTGAGTGCCAAGGACTGAAATGTACCTGGTAGAGCATTCCACACAAACGAATGCTCCACATGCGGGTTTCACATGCCACCAACTCCACATTCACAGTCAACTTCAGCGCCACACCCGTTTTCAGATAGCCCTCAATGCAAAGGCTCTAGACGCAAATATTGGTGTGAGAGCTAATTCAATCAAGGAAACACTGCATGTTGGTGAAGGGCATATTGAAGAAGAATCAGCCGAGTGGTTCTTGTGGGAAAACAACTCCATTTGGCTCACTAACTTCACACACCATCTGGCTTCCAAGCACCTCGCAAGGAAACTCAGTTTTCACACTCTATGCTTAGTGCTCTTTGAGTGCATTATATAGGAATGAACCTGGTAGAGCATCCCACACAAACGAATGCTCCACATGCGGGTTTCACATGCCATCAACTCCACATTCACAGGCAACTTCAGCGCCACAGCCGTTTTCAGATAGCCCTCAATGCAAAGGCTCTAGACGCAAATCTTGGTGTGAGAGCTAATTCAATCAAGGAAACACTGCATGTTGGTGAAGGGCATATTGAAGAAGAATCAGCCGAGTGGTTCTTGTGGGAGAACAACTCCATTTGGATCACTAACTTCACACACCATCAGGCTTCCAAGCAGCTCTCAAGGAAACTCAGCTTTCACACTCTAGGCTTAGTGCCCTTTCAGTGCCTAGGACTGAAATGTACCTGGTAGAGCATTCCACACAAACGAATGCTCCACAAGCGGGTTTCACATGCCACCAACTCCACATTCACAGGCAACTTCAGCGCCACACCCGTTTTCAGATAGCCCTCAATGCAAAGGCTCTAGACACAAATATTGGTGTGAGAGCTAATTCAATCAAGGAAACACTGCATGTTGGTGAAGCGCATATTGAAGAAGAATCAGCCGAGAGGTTTCTGTGGAGAACAACTCCATTTGGCTCACTAACTTCACACACCATCAGGCTTCCAAGCGACTCTCAAGAAAACTCAGTTTTCACACTCTATGCTTAGTGCCCTTTGAGTGCATTATCTAGGAATGAACCTGGTAGAGCATCCCACACGAACGAATGCTCCACATGCAGGTTTCACATGCCACCAACTCCACATTCACAGGCAGCTTCAGCGCCACAGCCGTTTTCAGATAGCCCTCAATGCAAAGGCTCTAGACGCAAATATTGGTGTGAGAGCTAATTCAATCAAGGAAACACTGCATGTTGGTGAAGGGCATATTGAAGAAGAATCAGCCGAGTGGTTCTTGTGGGAGAACAAATCCATTTGGCTCACTAACTTCACACACCATCATCAGGCTTCCAAGCAGCTCTCAAGGAAACTCAGTTTTCACACTCTATGCTTAGTGCCCTTTGAGTGCCTAGGACTGAAATGAAGCTTGGTGAGCATCCCACACAAACGAATGCTCCACATGCGGGGTTTCACATGCCACCAACTCCACATTCACAGGCAACTTCAGCGCCACAGCCTTTTGCAGATAGCCCTCAATGCAAAGGCTCTAGACGCAAATCTTGGTGTGAGAGCTAATTCAATCAAGGAAACACTGCATGTTGGTGAAGGGCATATTGAAGAAGAATCAGCCGAGTGGTTCTTGTGGGAGAACAACTCCATTTGGCTCACTAACTTCACACACCATCAGGCTTCCAAGCAGCTCTCAAGGAAACTCAGTTTTCATACTCTATGCTTAGTGCCCTTAAAGAGCATTATCTAGGAATGAACCTGGTAGAGCATCCCACACAAACGAATGCTCCACATGCGGGTTTCACATGCCACAAACTCCACATTCACAGGCAACTTCAGCTTCACAGCCATTTTCAGATAGCCCTCAATGCAAAGGCTCTAGACGCAAATATTGGTGTGAGAGCTAATTCAATCAAGGAAACACTGCATGTTGGTGAAGGGCATATTGAAGAAGAATCAGTCGAGTGGTTCTTGTGGGAGAACAATTCCATTTGGCTCATTAACGTCACTAACCATCAGGCTTCCAAGCAGCTCTCAAGGAAACTCAGTTTTCACACTCTATGCTTAGTGCCCTTTGAGTGCCTAGGACTGAAATGAAGCTTGGTGAGCATCCCACACAAACGAATGCTCCACATGCGGGTTTCACATGCCACCAACTCCACATTCACAGGCAACTTCAGCGCCACAGCCTTTTGCAGATAGCCCTCAATGCAAAGGCTCTAGACGCAAATCTTGGTGTGAGAGCTAATTCAATCAAGGAAACACTGCATGTTGGTGAAGGGCATATTGAAGAAGAATCAGCCGAGTGGTTCTTGTGGGAGAACAACTCCATTTGGCTCACTAACTTCACACACCATCAGGCTTCCAAGCAGCTCTCAAGGAAACTCAGTTTTCATACTCTATGCTTAGTGCCCTTTAAGAGCATTATCTAGGAATGAACCTGGTAGAGCATCCCACACAAACGAATGCTCCACATGCGGGTTTCACATGCCACAAACTCCACATTCACAGGCAACTTCAGCTTCACAGCCATTTTCAGATAGCCCTCAATGCAAAGGCTCTAGACGCAAATATTGGTGTGAGAGCTAATTCAATCAAGGAAACACTGCATGTTGGTGAAGGGCATATTGAAGAAGAATCAGTCGAGTGGTTCTTGTGGGAGAACAATTCCATTTGGCTCATTAACGTCACTAACCATCAGGCTTCCAAGCAGCTCTCAAGGAAACTCAGTTTTCACACTCTATGCTTAGTGTCCTTTCAGTGCATTATCTAGGAATGAACCTGGTAGAGCATCCCACACAAACGAATGCTCCACATGCGGGTTTCACATGCCACAAACTCCACATTCACAGGCAACTTCAGCGTCACAGACGTTTTCAGATAGCCCTCAATGCAAAGGCTCTAGACGCAAATATTGGTGTGAGAGCTAATTCAATCAAGGAAACACTGCATGTTGGTGAAGGGAATTTTGAAGAAGAATCAGCCGAGTGGTTCTTGTGGGAGAACAAATCCATTTGGCTCACTAACTTCACACACCATCAGGCTTCCAAGCAGCTCTCAAGGAACTCAGTTTTCACACTCTATGCTTAGTGCCCTTTGAGTGCCTAGGACTGAAATGAAGCTTGGTGAACATCCCACACAAACGAATGCTCCACATGCGGGTTTCACATGCCACCAACTCCACATTCACAGACAACTTCAGCGCCAAAGACACTTTCAGATAGCCCTCAATGCAAAGGCTCTAGACGCAAATATTGGTGTGAGAGCTAATTCAATCAAGGATACACTTCATATTGGTGAAGGGCATATTGAAGAAGAATCAGCCGAGTGGTTCTTGTGGGAGAACAACTCCATTTGGCTCACTAACTTCACACACCATCAGGCTTCCAAGCAGCTCTCAAGGAAACTCAGTTTTCACACTCTATGCTTAGTGCCCTTTCAGTGCATTATCTAGGAATGAACCTGGTAGAGCATCCCACACAAACGAATGCTCCACATGCGGGTTTCACATGCCACAAACTCCACATTCACAGGCAACTTCAGCGCCACAGCCGTTTTCAGATAGCCCTCAATGCAAAGGCTCTAGACGCAAATATTGGTGTGAGAGCTAATTCAATCAAGGAAACACTGCATGTTGGTGAAGGGCATATTGAAGAAGAATCAGCCGAGTGGTTCTTGTGGGAAAACAACTCCATTTGGCTCACTAACTTCACACACCATCTGGCTTCCAAGCACCTCGCAAGGAAACTCAGTTTTCACACTCTATGCTTAGTGCCCTTTGAGTGCATTATATAGGAATGAACCTGGTAGAGCATCCCACACAAACGAATGCTCCACATGCGGGTTTCACATGCCATCAACTCCACATTCACAGGCAACTTCAGCGCCACAGCCGTTTTCAGATAGCCCTCAATGCAAAGGCTCTAGACGCAAATCTTGGTGTGAGAGCTAATTCAATCAAGGAAACACTGCATGTTGGTGAAGGGCATATTGAAGAAGAATCAGCCGAGTGGTTCTTGTGGGAGAACAACTCCATTTGGATCACTAACTTCACACACCATCAGGCTTCCAAGCAGCTCTCAAGGAAACTCAGTTTTCACACTCTATGCTTAGTGCCCTTTCAGTGCCTAGGACTGAAATGTACCTGGTAGAGCATTCCACACAAACGAATGCTCCACAAGCGGGTTTCACATGCCACCAACTCCACATTCACAGGCAACTTCAGCGCCACACCCGTTTTCAGATAGCCCTCAATGCAAAGGCTCTAGACACAAATATTGGTGTGAGAGCTAATTCAATCAAGGAAACACTGCATGTTGGTGAAGGGCATATTGAAGAAGAATCAGCCGAGAGGTTCTTGTGGGAGAACAACTCCATTTGGCTCACTAACTTCACACACCATCAGGCTTCCAAGCAGCTCTCAAGGAAACTCAGTTTTCGCACTCTATCCTTAGTGCCCTTTCAGTGCATTATCTAGGAATGAACCTGGTAGAGCATCCCACACAAACGAATGCTCCACATGCGGGTTTCACATGCCACCAACTCCACATTCACAGGCAACTTCAGCGCCACAGCCATTTTCAGATAGCCCTCAATGCAAAGGCTCTAGATGCAAATATTGGTGTGAGAGCTAATTCAATCAAGGAAACACTGCATGTTGGTGAAGGGCATATTGAAGAAGAATCAGCCGAGTCGTTCTTGTGGGAGAACAACTCCATTTGGCTCACTAACTTCACACACCATCAGGCTTCCAAGCGACTCTCAAGGAAACTCAGTTTTCACACTCTATGCTTAGTGCCCTTTGAGTGCTTTATCTAGGAATGAACCTGGTAGAGCATCCACACGAACGAATGCTCCATGCAGGTTTCACTTGCCAACAACTCCACATTCACAGGCAGCTTCAGCGCCACAGCCGTTTTCAGATAGCCCTCAATGCAAAGGCTCTAGACGCAAATCTTGGTGTGAGAGCTAATTCAATGAAGGAAACACTGCATGTTGGTGAAGGGCATATTGAAGAAGAATCAGCCGAGTGGTTCTTGTGGGAGAACAAATCCATTTGGCTCACTAACTTCACACACCATCAGGCTTCCAAGCAGCTCTCAAGGAAACTCAGTTTTCACACTCTATGCTTAGTGCCCTTTCAGTGCCTAGGACTGAAATGTACCTGGTAGAGCATTCCACACAAACGAATGCTCCACAAGCGGGTTTCACATGCCACCAACTCCACATTCACAGGCAACTTCAGCGCCACACCCGTTTTCAGATAGCCCTCAATGCAAAGGCTCTAGACACAAATATTGGTGTGAGAGCTAATTCAATCAAGGAAACACTGCATGTTGGTGAAGGGCATATTGAAGAAGAATCAGCCGAGAGGTTCTTGTGGGAGAACAACTCCATTTGGCTCACTAACTTCACACACCATCAGGCTTCCAAGCAGCTCTCAAGGAAACTCAGTTTTCGCACTCTATCCTTAGTGCCCTTTCAGTGCATTATCTAGGAATGAACCTGGTAGAGCATCCCACACAAACGAATGCTCCACATGCGGGTTTCACATGCCACCAACTCCACATTCACAGGCAACTTCAGCGCCACAGCCGTTTTCAGATAGCCCTCAATGCAAAGGCTCTAGGCGCAAATATTGGTGTGAGAGCTAATTCAATCAAGGAAACACTGCATGTTGGTGAAGGACATATTGAAGAAGAATCAGCCGAGTGGTTCTTGTGGGAGAACAACTCCATTTGGCTCACTAACTTCACACACCATCAGGCTTCCAAGCGACTCTCAAGGAAACTCAGTTTTCACACTCTATGCTTAGTGCCCTTTGAGTGCTTTATCTAGGAATGAACCTGGTAGAGCATCCCACACGAACGAATGCTCCATGCAGGTTTCACTTGCCAACAATTCCACATTCACAGGCAGCTTCAGCGCCACAGCCGTTTTCAGATAGCCCTCAATGCAAAGGCTCTAGACGCAAATCTTGGTGTGAGAGCTAATTCAATGAAGGAAACACTGCATGTTGGTGAAGGGCATATTGAGGAAGAATCAGCCGAGTGGTTCTTGTGGGAGAACAAATCCATTTGGCTCACTAACTTCACACACCATCAGGCTTCCAAGCAGCTCTCAAGGAAACTCAGTTGTCACACTCTATGCTTAGTGCCCTTTGAGTGCCTAGGACTGAAATGAAGCTTGGTGAGCATCCCACACAAACGAATGCTCCACATGCGGGTTTCACATGCCACCAACTCCACATTCAAAGGCAACTTCAGCGCCAAAGCCACTTTCAGATAGCCCTCAATGCAAAGGCT